>NC_056744.1:594174375-594319375 GCF_019279795.1 Protopterus annectens
CATCTCAGTTAAGTACTGTAAAATCTGAGGTAAATTGGGCACTGCTGTGCTCATCCCTTGAGATTGGTTCCAGGCGCAGAATCTTTTCCATTTGTCAGCATAAGACTTTTTAGTACTAGGCCTCCTTGCCTCTAAAATGATATCCATCACTGGTTTACTGAAGGGTGGTAAAGGAGAGATTAGGTAATTAGCCAGGCTGCTAGGTTCAGTGTTTGAAGCAAAGGATGCAGAATCTGATTCTCCTGCTGAGACAATAGGGTAGGAGTCTTGAGGCAGGTGCCATGGGGCCAAAAGTGACACACTGCGCAAGAGGGGGTACCAGTGTTGGCGTGGCCAGTCCAGTGCAATCAAAATCGTCCTTGGTTTGTCTTGTTTGATCTTTAGTAGTACTTTGGAGAGCAGAGGCAGTAAGGCATAAACTGATAGGTTTTTCCAGCTGGAAAACAGAGCATCCACTTTTCAAGCTTGCTTGTGGGGAGTCCTTGTACAAAATTTGTCCAAAGTACAGTTGTGTACACTTACCATAAATGTAGATGTTCGAGTGTCTTCACTGTTGCAGTCATCACTGTAGGGTTCTTCCTGCCGGCAGGCAGCCCTCGGTCGGCCCGAATCCCAAAGTCTGGGTCCGGCGTCGGCTGTTCAGTCATGCTCCCTGATGTCAAAGCGCCAGGAGTACAAAGCTGCCAGCCGATGCCATGTTCTCCAGATTTTCTTGCCCCAGATGTCAGGTGCCCAAAAGTGAAGGCTAATAGTAAAACAAAAATGTAACATACAACAAACCCCATACCCTGTAGCAAATACACCTCAGAAGAAGGGTGAAGTAGGAAACCACACTAATGGAAGTATAAGAGGGGACAGGAGGGTGGATAACCCAGACTGCAACAGTGAAGACACTCGAACATCTACATTTATGGTAAGTGTACACAACTGTACTGTGTTCATCGTGTTTCACTGTAGGGTTGAATCCCAAAGCTGAGATAAAGGGCGGTGGTTATAGAGTAGAAGGGGCGGCTAGAAGGCCCTGCAAGACTGCAGAAGCAAAGCCTGCCCTAGACTTAGAGTAAAGAGGGAGATTATAGTGCTTAGAAAAAGTATGCACTGAGTTGCAGCTTCCAAAATATCTTTGGTAGGTACTCCCCTGAGAAAGGCAGCTGAAGTAGCAGCAGCTCTGGTAGAATGAGTCCTAATTTTTCCTGGGATTTGCTTTCCATGATGAGAGTAACAGAATCTGATTCCATGAGCAATCCATTTAGAAATGGTCTATTTTGAAATAGCTTTGCCTTGGGAATTTGCTGCATAAGAAACAAACAGTTGCTCTGTTTTCCTGATATCCTTGGTTTTGTCCAGGTAAAAACGAAGTTGCCTGTGTACATCCAAGGAATGCAAGATCCTTTCCCCCTTATTTTGTGGATTAGTGAAAAAAGTTGGTAGGTGAATAGTTTGGTTTAAAGCCACTTTGGAAACCACTTTAGGCATAAAAGTAGGATTAGTCCTTAAAGACACCCTATCTTGATGAAAAATAATATAAGGTTCCGCAGCCATGAGTGCTTGTAACTCCAAGACTCTCCTGGCTGAAGTCAAAGCCAGAAGGATAGCTGTCTTCCATGATAAATACTTAATATCAGATGTGGCAGCAGGCTCAAAAGGAGGCACAGTGAGTTTTTCCAGAACATAGTTGAGGTCCCAGGCAGGTATGGGTGGTGTCCTAGGGGGGCTTAAATTCTTTGCTCCTCTGAGATATTGTTTCAGAAGTGGATGCGAAAAGATTGGAGGATCTGTATTGTAATGTGCAGAGATAGCTGAGGCATGTATTTTTATGGAGGAGAAGGATAAACCCTTATGTAGCATGTCTGTCAGGTAATGTAAAATCACTGGGATATTAGGAATGAGAGGATCCGAATCCTGAGCATGGATCCAGGTGCAAAATCTCTTCCATTTACCTGCATAAGATTTTCTAGTGCTGGGCCGTCTGGCTTCTAAGATGACATCCATGAATTGTTTGGGAAGGGTAGGATTAATCATAGACCCTGAATACGCCAGGCTGCCAGGCTGAGAGTTTTGATATGAGAGTGCAGAACCTGGCCCTGGTGTTGGGACAAAAGATTTGGAATCTGAGGTAGAATCCAAGGAGGCTCCTGGGATAGATTCATCAGTGTTGAGTACCAAAATTGACAAGGCCAATTTGGGGCCAGTAAAATCATCTTGGGTTTATCCTGCTTGATCTTTAATAACACCCGTGGAAGAAGAGGTAGTGCAGGAAAGGCATACCCCGGGAGGTTCCTCCAACTGAATGAGATAGCATCCACTTTCCATGCTAGTTTGTGAAATGTCCTTATGCAAAAAATCTGTAACTGGTGGTTGTGGAGGGATGCAAATAGATCTATGTCCGGGCAGCCCCAGGCTTCTGTAATCATCTGGAATATTTGGGTGTCTAGTATCCACTCGTGTGGGTCTGACAGGTTCCTGCTCAGGCTGTCTGCCAGAATATTTTGTTTCCCTGGCAGGAACTGAGCCTGTAGATCCACTTTGCAAGCTAGAGCTGTGTTCCATAGAGTCATGGCTAGTCTGCAAAGGGGGTAGGAGTGTGAACCCCCTTGCTTGTTTATGTACCACATAACTGTGGTGTTGTCTGTCCGTATCAGTAGTTGTCCTGGCTGTAGAAGATCTCTGAAAGCCAAGAGGGCATTCGGTACAGCTAACATCTCTTTTAAATTGATATGTAGGTGCTTCTGATCCTCTGTCCAAAAACCTTGCAGGCCTTTCCCCTGCAAGTGGGCTCCCCATGCGTAATCCGAGGCGTCCGTGGTTAACACTTGGCTGGCTGGAGGCAGACTGAAGGCTTTCCCTTTGTTGTGAAGACATGCCATGGTCCACCAATGGAATTCCTTTTGTAGGCAAGGCAAAACAGCAATCTGTGTGTCTAGACTGTGGCAATGCTGGGACCATACACTTTTTAGGTACCACTGTATTTTTCTCATATGTAGTCTTGCATTTGATATGAGAAGGATGCAGGAGGCCATGTAACCCAAAGCCTGCAGGAATTTCCTTGCAGTTAGCTGAAACATTAATGCCAAGGTTTTGAAAGTTGAAGTCAGCTGTAGTTGCTTTCCAGAAGTCAGGAATGCCATCTGGGTTGTTGTGTTTAGAAGAGCATCCAGAAAAGTTATCTGTTGTATGGGTGTCAAATTTTACTTTTTTATGTTCACAGTGAATCCCATGTACTTGAGTAGATTTTGAACAAATTCCAGGTGCTGGAGTAAGACATCCTTGCTGTCCGCTTGAATAAGGCAGTCGTCCAGATAAGGGTAAATTTGAATTCCCTTGAGTCTGCAATAAGCTACTACTGGTGACAGGCACTTGGTGAAGACCCTGGGCGCAGTAGACAAGCCAAAGGGCAGCGCAGAGAATTGGTAATGTTTCGAGCCGGCCTTGAACCTGAGGTATTTTCTGCACTCCTGTCTGATAGGGATGTGTAGGTAAGCCTCCTTTAAATCCAATGTCACCATCCATGCATTTTTGCTCAACATTGGCAGGAGCTGCTGCAGAGTAAGCATCTTGAACTTTGGTATCTCCAGGAAAGCATTTAAGACTGACAGATCCAGGATGGGTCTCCATGAATTTTGTTTTCTGGGAACTAGAAAGAGCCTTGAGTAAAAGCCTTGCCCTGTCTGATTGTGGAACCAGTTCTATGGCCCTCATAGCCATGAGGGATTCCACCTGGTCTAATGCCTCTGCCCATTGGTATTTTGGTAGGTCTGGCCATCCGTTTGGTCTTGGCAAGGTATGAAAGTGGAATTTGTAACCTCTTGAAACTACATCCAGAACCCACTTGTCTTGGGTTATGCAAGTCCAATTTTGTTGAAAAAGAGAGAGTTTTCCTCCTAGAGGGGCTTCCAGGTTTCCTGGAGCCATGCAGGGGGAGTCATTGAGCCTGTTTTCTGTAAGATTGAGGTCGGTCCTCTCCACCCCTGGGGGTGGAAGCACTCCACTGTCTAGGTCTGTAAGAGGTCTGTGCTGGGACCCTCCCTCTGGAACGCCTACATCTACCCCTATGAGGCCTGTCCGAGCGGGGAAAGGACCAATTTTTAGTTGGCCAATTTCTGCTAAATCTTGGGGGCTGAACTTGTAAGAAATCCTTAACCGTTTGCATGGATTTTGCCTTATCCTCCATTTTCTTTATCACCTCTTCAGCCTTAGCTCCAAACAAAACATTATGCTGTACAGGAGCATCCAGTAACTTTGCTTTAACTTGATCAGGTAAGTTTTGTTCCTTTAACCAAGCATGTCTTCTAATGACTGTACCAGTGGCAGCCGCCCTGCATGAAGCCTCCAAGGCATCAGAACCACAGTGTAAGCCATGCTTCCCCACTTGTTCAGTAGCATGCATCAAATCGTGTAATTCCTTATTATCTGCACATGCAGAAATGGTACCTAGCTTTTGTTTCATAACAGACAGCAGAAATTGCTGATATTTTAGCATATGAAATTGACAATTTAAAGTCCTAATAGATAAAGTAGCAGAAGTGTATACTTTTTTGCCCCATCTCTCCAAAGCTCTAGAATCCTTACCTGACGGAATAGGGTTTTTAGCAGAGGCGGCCTTAACACCCTTAGGACCCTGAGAAATGGTTTCTGGATCAGCAGCAGGATTTTTGTAAAGGAACTGGTGGGAGTCAGGGACCCTGTAATATTTGTCAGGCTTAGCAGGGGCTGGAGGAAAGGAGTCAAGAGTTAAATTAGCCTCAGAAAAGGCATCATCCACAATATCCAAAACAGGAGGAATAGCCAGGGGTCTACGTTGGGGAAGAAGAAGGAAATCCCTAAGCCTTCTCTTAGATTCAGAGTACTCCTATCCTTCCCAGTGAAAATGTTCCCTCGTGTCATGTAAAGTTTCCCCAAAAGAAAAATCCTCAGGGGGAGAAGCTGATGGAATGGATTCCTCAGCATCAGAATCCTCAGAAGGAGGGAAAGAATATTGCTGGTCAGAGGAAGACACTGAAGAAATAGATGCCTGATTAGAAGATTCATAATCCAATTCTTGCCTTGACCTTTTGTCTGGAGGGGAATGTGAACCCCTAATCATGGTTAGTAAGTCTTCCGCCATTTTAAGCAGCTGTTTCTGAGATTTGGGTCCCGGATCAGAAGAGGCCTGGGCTGGTGTCTTTGATTTAGGAGTCTTGGCCTTTGTCTTTGCCTTTATCAGAAGCTGTGTAGGCCTGAAAACCCCCTCGGAAGCCGGTACCTGCACAGTGGCTCCGGACCCATCCGAGGGAGCATTGTCCGAAGATCCTGCAGCTGGAGTACTCAAAGGCCTAGTTGGCTCCTCGTGGGAGTCCGTTTCGGCAATCGGTTCTGAAATGGCCGACGACAGGGGCTGCGAAAGCGCCTCACTGACGACGGCCGAACCTGAAGCTGGCTCTACTTGTAAACCGTCTTCCGATTTGGACCTCGGAGGCCTGTCCTTATCCTTGCGTCGTTTGTGAACTCCAGTAGTCAGAAGCGTGTCCGACGACATTTTATAATTAAATCGCCTGCCAAAGTAGTGACCGGCACTTGCGAACTGCTTCCACCACACGGCAAGAAAGACTGGGGAACATGGCGTCGGCTGGCAGCTTTGTACTCCTGGCGCTCTGACGTCAGGGAGCATGACTGAACAGCCGACGCCGGACCCAGACTTTGGGATTCTGGTCGACCAAGGGCTGCCTGCCGGCAGGAAGAACCCTACAGTGATGACTGCAACAGTGAAACACGCTGAACATCTGATAGTTCTGGGGGGAGGCAAACAGGTCTATATCTGGGCTCGGCCATTTGCTTGTCAACATGTTGAAAATCCTTGGTTCCAGTTTCCACTCGTGTGGGTCGAGGTTTCTGCTTAGCTTGTCTGCCAGTGTATTTAGTTTTCCTGGCAGGAATTGAGCTTGTAGATGCACTTGGTAGCTCAGGGCTGTGTTCCACAATGTCATGTCTAGTCTGCAGAGGAGGGAAGAATTTGTACCCCCCTGTTTGTTTATGTACCACATAACAGTGGTGTTGTCCGTCTTTACCATTAATTGTCCTGGAAGAATGTGGTCCTTGAAGGCTGTCAGAGCATTCTGTACAGCTAACATTTCTTTTGGATTGATATACAGATGCATTTGCCCTGAATGCACTTCCCTGCCAGGTAAACCCCCCATGCAGTCTGATGCGCCTGTTGTTATGGTTTGGGCAGCAGGGGGTAGTGTGAATGGTAGTTCCTTGTTTTGGTGGCATGCCTCTGCCCACCAAAGGAATTCTAGACGTAGGCAAGGTATGATAGGAATCATTGCTTCTAGATCCTGAGAATGTTGACACCATAGGCTTGGCTTTTTAGATACCACAGTCTTCTTCTTTCGGCTGCTCCCGTTAGGGGTCACAAAGTACAGTTTTGTACCTACCATAAATGTAGATGTTCGAGTGTTCACGCTGCTGCAGTCATCACATTTGGGTTAACCTGCTGTCAGGCGGTCCCGCAGTTGGCCCGAATTCCAAAGTCTTGGTCCGGCGTCAGTTGCTGTCGCTTCTTCCCTGACGTCAGTGCGCCAGGGGTATACAGGAGGCATCCGACGCCATTTTCTTCAGTTTTTCTTGCCCCAGATGTCAGATGCCCCCAATAGGTAGGCAATATATATATATATATTGCTATATAAAAATGTACATATAAAAATAAAACAACACCTTCAGGCACAAGCAAATACACCACAGAGGTTGCATAGCACAGAAAGGTATAGGTAAGTCCAGCTAGTTCAGAGGGGATGGAGGGAGGGTAACCTGGACTGCAGCAGGGTGAACACTCGAACATCTACATTTATGGTAGGTACAAAACTGTACTATGTTCATCGTGTTACCCTGTTGCAATCATCACACTTGGGTTGAATCCCAAAGCTAAGGATGGGTGGTGGAGTTAAACAGGGTTAGAAGAAGCTAGTAGGCCCTGCAAAACTGCAGTGGCAAAACCAGCTCTAGTCTTAGAATATAGAGGTAAGTGATAGTGTTTGGTGAAGGTGTGCACTGAACTCCAAGTTGCAGCTTCCAGAATATCCTTGGTTGGCACCCCCCTGAGAAAGGCTACTGATGTAGCTGTAGCCCTGGTGGAGTGGGACCTAATGTTAGCAGGTACCGGTTTCCCATGATGCGTGTAGCAGAAACGTATGCAATGTCCTATCCATTTTGAAATGGTCTGTTTTGAGATAGCTTTTCCTTGAGATCCTGCAGCACAGGCTACAAAGAGCTGGTCAGATTTTCTGAAAGCCTTAGTTTTATCCAAGTTGTAATGTAATTGCCTGTGAATGTCCAAAGAGTGCAGGAGTCTTTCTCCTTTGTTCTGGGGATTTGGGAAAAAGGTGGGCAAATGAATGGTTTGGTTTAGGGCCACACTGGATACCACCTTAGGCATAAAGGAAGGGTTAGTTCATAGAGAGACTCTGTCTTGATGAAAAATAAGGAAAGCCTCAACTGCCATTAGTGCCTGTAGCTCTGAGACTCTTCTAGCTGAAGTTATTGCTAGTAGCAGGGCAGTTTTCCATGAAAGAAATTTTAAATCAGCAGAAAAAGCTGGTTCAAAGGGCAGCAGTGTAAGCCTTTCCAGAACAATGTTGAGATCCCAAGTAGGTGTTGGTGCTCTCCTGGGCGGTCTTATGTTCTTAGCCCCTCTGAGGTACTGTCGTAGGAGTGGATGTGAAAATAAAGGAGGATCCATGATGTAATGATCTGAAATTGCTGAGGCGTGGATCTTAATAGATGAAATGGAAAGTCCTTTGTGCAACATATCAGTTAAATATTGTAGAATCTGAGGAATGTTTGGATCAAGGGGATTTTGGCCTTTAGCCTGGTTCCAGGCACAAAATCTTTTCCATTTGTCTGAATAGGCTTTCCTGGTGCTGGGCCTCCTGGCCTCCAGAAAGACATCCATAACAGCTTTGGATAGAGGTGTTGGCTGGTTGTTTAAGTAATTTGCCATGCAGCCAGGTTTAATGTCTTGAGCTGGCTGTGTAGAATCTGATTGTCTCACTGGGTGAGCAGGTGAGGAATTTGTGGTAAAATCCATGGTGGGCCGTGTGCCATGTTCCTTAGAATTGGATACCAGTGCTGGCGTGGCCAGTCTGGTGCAATGAGGATCATTTGTGGCCTCTCTAATCTGGCTTTCAGCAGTACCTTTGCTAGAAGAGGTAGTGGAGGAAAGGCATACACTGTTAATGTTTTCCAACTGAATGAGAGGGCGTCCACTTTCCAAGCTTGTGGGTGGAATGTCCTTGTGCAAAATTTTTGAAGTTGGTAGTTTTAGGGGTTGGCAAACAGATCTATGTCTGAGCATCCCCATTTTTGAGTTATCATTGCAAATACTTGTGGATCTAGTTTCCACTCGTGGGGATCCATGATGTTTCTGCTTAGGTAGTCTGCCAATGTGTTCTTCTTTCCTAGCAGGAATTGTGCTTGTAGTTGAACTTGGTAAGACAGTGCTGTGTTCCACAAGGTCATTGCTTGCCTGCATAGAGGATAGGAATGTGTGCCCCCTTGCTTGTTTATGTACCACATTACTGTGGTATTGTCCGTCTTTATTACTTATCCTGGGTGTAAGAGGTCCTTGAAAGTTGTTAGGGCATTCTGTACTGCTAGCATTTCTTTTTGATTGATATGCAGATGCCTTTGATCTGTAGTCCATTTGCCCTGAATGCACTGTCCTGCCATGTGTGCTCTCCAGGCATAGTCCGATGCATCTGTTGTCATAGTTTGCCTGGCTGTGGGTACGGTGAAAGGCTGACCCTTGTTGAGGTGACATGCCTGTGCCCACCACAGAAACTCCTGTTGTAGGCAGGGAATGAGTGATATCATTGTTTCCAAGCTGTGGCTGTGCTGAGTCCATACGCTTTTCAGGTACCATTGTAATTTCCTCATATGCAATTTTGCAAATGGTATTAGTAGTATGCAAGATGCCATGAATCCCAAGGCCTGCAGAATTTTTCTTGCAGGGAGTTGGGTCTTTGTTGCCATTATTTTGAAGTATTGAGTCAGCTGTTGTTGCTTGTCTGGCGTGAGATAAGCCATCTGGGCCGTTGTATTCAAGCTGGCACCCAGGAATATTATGTTTTGTGAGGGCACTAGTTTTGATTTCTTTTCATTTACTGTGTACCCTAGGCAACTTAGGAGGTGTTTGACAAATGCCAGATGCTTTAAAAGAATGTCCTTGCTTTCTGCTTGAATAAGGTAGTCGTCCAGGTATGGGTATATTTGAATTCCTCTTTGTCTGCAGTATGCAATTACTGGTGCCAGGCATTTTGTGAAGACCCTGGGTGCAGTAGATAAGCCAAAGGGCAGTGCAGAGAATTGATAATGGGCTGAACCTGCAATGAAGCGGAGGTATCTTCTGCAATTTTGTCTGATAGGGACATGCAGGTATGCCTCCTTGAGGTCCAACGTTACTAGCCAAGCATTCTTGTCCAGCATGGGAAAAAGCTGCTGTAGTGTTAGCATCTTGAATTTTGGTACTTGCAGATAGGTGTTCAGAGTTGAAAGATCCAGAATAGTTCTCCATGCTTTGTCCTTTCTTGGAACTAGAAAGAGTCTTGAGTAAAATCCTTGTCCTTGCTCCTGTGTAGGTACCTGCTTGAATGGCTCTCATGGCCATGAGAGCTGTAATTTATTTTTGTGCCTCAGCCCATTGATTTGGTGGCAGGTTTGGCATTCCTTTTATCCTTGGCAAGGTATGAAAGTGGAATGTGTATCCTTGTGAGACAATGTTTAGGACCCATTTGTCTTTTGTGATGATGTGCCAGTTGTCTGCAAAAAGTGCTAATTTTCCTCCCAAGGGAGCTGTCAAGAGAGATTTGCTTGGTAGTTTGAGGGTTGAGTCATTGTGTTCATCTTCTGCTAGCTTGGGGCCTGTCTTCTCCTCCTTTCTGGGTAGCAGTACCCCATTGGCAAGGTTTGTAAAGGCCTTGTGACTGACCTCTGCCCCTTGGGCGTCTGTATTTGCCCCTCTGTGATCTGTCAGAAGCTGGAAAGGACCAGTTTTTTGTTGGCCAATTTCTGCTGAAACGAGGGGGTTGTACCTGTAAAAAATCCTTGACCATCTGCATAGACTTTGCCTTATCCTCCATTTTCTTTAAAACCGCTTCTGCTTTGACACCAAATAATACATCCTGCTGTAAAGGTGCATCCAATAATTTTGCTTTAACATGATCAGGTAGGGTTTGTTCTTTTAACCAAGCATTTCTACGTATGACAGACCCAGTAACAGCTGCTCTATAGGAAGCTTCCAATGAATCAAATCCACATTGTAAAGTATGTTTGCCCACCTGTTCAGCTGCATGCAACAGATCCTGCATTTCCTTGAATTCAGACTGTTCAGAATGTGTGCTCATTTTTTGTTTTAATTGAGACATTAGGAATTGCTGATATTTCAGCATGTGAAACTGACAATTTAATGCTCTCATAGCCAGAGTAGCTGAGGTGTATATCTTCTTTCCCCATCTATCTAGGGCTCTGGAATCCCTTTCAGAGGGCACAGGATTTTTAGCCATAAAAGCTTTAGCCCCTTTGGGACCCTGGGAAATTGTTTCTGGGTCAGCCACAGGGCTTTTATAAAGGAATTTGCGTGAGTCAGGTACTCTGTAGTATCTGTCTGGTTTGGCTGGAGCAGGAGGTAGAGAGTCTGGATTTAGACTAGACTCCAAGTAAACATCATCCACAATGTCTAAAACTGGAGGGAAAGCAAGTGGTCTGTGCTGGGGTAGTAAAAGGAACTCTCGGAGCCTTTTCTTAGAATCAGAGTAGTCCTGGCCTTCCCAGTGGAAATGTTCCCTCATGGTATGTAAAGTTTCCCCAAAGGAGTAGTCTTCAGGGGGAGATGCTGAGGGAATAGAGTCTTCAGCATCAGAGTCTTCATAAGGGGGAAAAGTGTAATCCTGTTCCTCAGAAGAGTCTGAGGAAACTGAAACCTGGTCAGAGGAAGCAAAATCCTCCTCTTGTCTTGGTCTTTTATCTGGAGGTGGATGTGAACCCCTGATTAGGGTAATCAAATCTTCAGCCATCTTAAGCATCTGTTTCTTAGGCATGGGGCCTTGAACTGGAGACTGATGTACAGTCTTTTTAGGTTTTAATGGAGTTTTAAGCTTAGCATAAGATTGAATGGTGAGTGTAGTCGGTCTAAAGACACCTTCTGCAACCAAAGGTGTTTCTACTGCACTGGGATCTCCTTCGGTGTCGGAAGGGCCTAATGAAGATGGCTGCGACGGCCTAGTACAATCCGCTAGAGAATCCAAAGCTGTCTGGGGTTCCAATTCTACGGTCATAAAGGGACTGCTTAGGTGCCTCACTGAAAACCAGAGAACCGGTCACAGGCCCAGCAGAGGCCACGGAATCTGGCTTGTTCCTAGGCTGCCTGTCCTTATCCTTGCATTTTTTATGCATGCCGGTCGTCGGCTGCTCCGATGGCATGATATAATTTCCTACCAAAGTAATATCGTGCGAAGTCAAAACGGCGTTTGATAGTTCGTTTATTAAACCTAGCACAAAACCGACAACCTGTGACATTGTGGTCTGGGCCTAGGCAAGGAATACAATAAGAATGGAAGTCCTTATGAGGTATTTGCTTCCCACAAGAAATGCAATTGTTAACTTTTTCTGACATCGGACTGAGGCAAGAAAAGGTTCCCTAATGGGGTACTTAGCTTTATTGAAGACTTCGGACTGAAATTCGATTTGAAAATCTCAGGTGTCGACTGACCGGCACTTACAAACTGCTTCTGCTTCTGGCACCGCGCGGCAAGAAAGACTGAAGAAAATGGTGTCGGATGCCTCCTGTATACCCCTGGCGCACTGACGTCAGGGAAGAAGCGACAGCAACTGACGCCGGACCAAGACTTTGGAATTCGGGCCGACTGCGGGACCGCCTGACGGCAGGATAACCCAAGTGTGATGACTGCAGCAGGGTAACACGAGGAACATCAGCAGATCAACTGTTTCCATTTCTTCCTGTCCTCTGCATCTTGCCCTGTCACACCAACCACCTGCATGTCCTCTCTCACCACATCCATAAACCTTATCTTAGGCCTTCCTCTTTTCCTGTTACCTGGCAGCTTCATCCTTAGCATATTTTCCCCAATATACCCTGAATCCCTCCACAGCACATGTACAAACCAACGTAATCTTGCCTCTCTGGCTTTGTCTCCAAACCTTCCAACCTGGGCTGACCCTCTAATATACTTATTCCTAATCCTGTCCATCCTCGCCACACCCAGTGCAAATCTTAACATCTTCAACTCTGCCACATCAAGTTCTGACTCCTGCCTTTTTGTCAATGCCACCGTCTCCAACCCATGTAAAATAGCTGGTCTCACTACCCTCTTATAGACCTTTCCCTTTTACTCTTACTGGTACTCGTCTGTCACAAATCACACCACAGTAGTTTCTTCATATGCAGTCTTGCATATGGAATTAGAAGAATGCAGGAGGCCATGAACCCCAAGGTTTGTAGTATTTGCCTTGCAGATAGCAGGGTTTTTGTGGCCACTTGTTTGAAGTAGGTTGTCAAATAAATATGTTTCTCTGGAGTAAGGAAAGCCATCTGTGAAGTTGTATTCAAGCTTGGTCCCAGGAATATAATTTGTTGACAGGGTACCAGGTATGATTTATTTTTGTTTATGGTGTACCCCAGACAAGTTAGCACCCTTTGTACAAAGGTCAGATGCTTCAAAAATATGTCCTGGCTTTCTGCCTGAATTAGACAATCGTCCAGGTATGGGTATATTTGAATATTTCTTTGCCTGCAAAATGCAATGACTGGAGCTAGGCACTTTGTGAATACCCTGGGGGCAGTAGATAAGCCAAAGGGCAGTGCAAAGAACTGATGGTGCGTGTAGCCTGCTTTGAAGAATAGGTATCTTCTGCAAGATTCCCTGATTGGGATGTGCAGGTATGCTTCCTTTAAATCTAGTGTTGCCAACCAGGTGTCTTTGCCTAGCATAGGGAGCAACTGGTGAAGTCTCAGCATCTTGAATTTTGGAATCACCAAAAAGGTGCTTAAGGTACACAGGTCCAGGACAGGATGCAATGCATCCATTTTCTGGGTACCAGGAAAAGTCTTGAGTAGAAACCTTGTCCCTTTTTCCTCTTCTGGTACCAACTGAATAGCCCCCATGTTTAAGAGAGAAGATACTTGCTTTTGGGCTTCTGTCCACTGATTTGGGAGTAGATCTGGTCACCTGCGTTGTGTTGGTAATGTGTGGAAATGAAATCTGTATCCCTGGGACACTATATTTAAAACCCATTTGTCCTGGGTAATGAGTTCCCACTTCTTTGCATGAAGAGCAATCCCCCCCCCCCCAAAGGGGCAGTCAGTTGAGAAGTGCTTGGCAGTTTTAAAAATAAGTCACTGAGACAGTTTACCATAGGGAGGAGTTTTATTACTTCCAGATTTGGAAGTGGAGGCCCCGCACTGCTCAGTCCTGTGCGTACCCTAGGACTGAAGCCTGGGAGCTCTGCTGGCTCTGGGTTTGGACTGAGAAGGTCTGGAAGAGGCAGGAAAGGACCAATTCTTGGATGATCAATGCCTACTAAACCTTGGAGGTTGTACTTGTAAAAAGTCTTTAACAGTTTGCACAGACTTAGCTTTTTCCTCCATTTTTTTTTAAGAACTTCTTCTGCCTTGTTGCCAAACAGGCAGTCCTGGTTTAAGGGAGCATCCAGTAATTTTGCTTTAACATGATCTGGCTAGGATTGCTCCTAAAGCCAAGCATGCCTTGTAAGTACAGACCCAGTTACAGCAGCCCTGCAAGATGCCTCTAGTGAATCAAAAAACACATTGCAAAGTATGTTTTCCAACTTGTTCAAATCATGTAAATCCTTATTTTCAGCACAATCAGGAATCAACATCATTTTCTGTTTAAGCAATCCAATAACATGCTGCTGATACTTTCACATATGAAACTGGCAGTTTAAGGCTCAAATGGCCAAAGTTGCAGAAGTGTATACCTTCTTACCCCATCTATCTTGTGCCCTGGAGTCTCTATCAGAGGGGGTAGGATTTTTGGCAGTAGTAGCTTTAATGCCCTTGGGTCCCTGTGAAATGGTCTCAAGATCCGCAGTAGAATTTTTAAAAAGGAACTTCTGACAGTCAGGAACCCTGTAATATCTATCAGGTTTTCTGGGAGCAGGAGTTAGAGTCAGGGGCCAAGCTAGATTCCGAAAAGGCATCATCAACAATGTCTAGTACAGGAGGTATGGCTAAAGGCCTGTGCTGGGCAAGGAGTAAGATATCCTTAAGCCTCTTTTTAGAATCAGAGAAATCCTGACTTTCCCAACGAAAATGCTCCCTGAGGGTATGCAAGGCTTCACCAAAAGAAAAATCCTCGGGGGGGGGGGGGGATGCAGAGGGAATAGAGTCCTCAGCATCCGAATCCTCACAGGTAGATAAGGGTAAATCCTGGTCATCAGAGGACATAGAAAATTCAGAATCCTGATCAAAAGTATCATAAGGAAACTCAGTCCTATGTCTCTTAGAGAGGGAAGGTTGCCTTCCCCTGATTAAAGTAATAAGGTCTTCAGCCATTCTTATCACTTGTTTTTTAGGCATAGAGGCCTGGCCATGCGGTCTGGGCATCAGTTTTCTAGGCATGGTTTGAGTTTTAGGCCTTGAAGAAGAAGATGGTGTTGATTTAAAACACAAGTCAGTAGGCCTGAATACACCCTCAGAAGCCGGTGCCTGCACAGCGGCTCAGGACACATCCAAGGTAGAGACATCCGCAGGTTCCACAACTGAAGCATCTCGCGGCATACCGGACTCCGAATGGGTCTCAGTATTGGCCTGCGAATGTGAAGTAGCGGGTATCAGAGGCTGCAAAAGTGCCTCACTGAGTACCTGGCGAACTGGCGACTGGCTTAGGAGAAGCGTCATTGGCAGCTTTTGAACTCCGCGGCCTGTCTCTATCTTTGCGTTTTTTTGGAATGTTGGTAGTCGGATGGCTTACCGAAGACTTATCTGGATAATTGAACCGAGCACCAAAATATTTAGTAGTAAATATACTGACGATGGATAGCTCGTGGTTTAAATAAGACACAAAACCGACAGCGAGGTACGTCGTGGTCAGGGCCTAGCAAGGAATGCAGTACGAATGAAAATCTTTATGAGGTATTTGCTTTCCACAAGTAATGCAATTATTTACTTTTACTGACATCGGTTTAGAGCAAGAAAAAGTTTCCCCAACGGGGTACTTAGCTTTTTGTTGAAGACTTTGGTTTTGAAACTCTAAAACAAAAATTTCAGGAGTCGGCCGACCGGCACTTGCGAACTGCTTCTGCTTCGGGCACTGCACGGCAAGAAAGACTGATGTAATGGTGTTGGCTGCATGTTTTATACCCCTGATGACCTGATGTCATGGAAGAAGGGACAGCAACCGACGCAGGACCCAAGACTTTGTTAATCAGATCGACTGAGGGCTACTGCAAGCAGATAACCCAAATGTGATAACTGCAACAGTGAAACACGAAGAACATCAGGGGAACGCGACAGCTGAAAATTGAGATAGCAGGAAAAATAGTGGAACAGGTTAATAACCAAGTATTTGGAAGGGGTAACTGAAGACAAGGGAAGTCATAATGAAGAGGCCAAAGCTAGAATCAGACAGGCTGTAGCCAACTGGCACAAGGTATCAAATATAATGCATGTCAAAAGAATGCCAAAGAACCAGAAAGGTGAAGTGCAGAAAACAGTGGTGCAATCAGTACTTCTATACCGTATAGAAACCTAGGCAGTGAACTCAGGGCAGCTGAAAAAGCTAGAGCTGATGGAGACTGTTGGACAAAGACATGATGACATCAAATCAAAAGCCAAAGTAGCTCCAATTGTAGAGAAGGTCAAAGAGAACAGATTATGGTGTTCTGGGCACATATGCAAGAAAGATGACTTATTGAAGATGACTTGGGAGAGAAAGGAAAAATGCAAGAAGAAATGAGGATGTTGCACAAAAAGATGGGTGGACTGTGCTTGAGAGAGAAGACCTGGGACCATACAATATGACTGTCAAAAATGATAGGAGAGTGGCACTGAAATCAATAAGCGTTAACAGTTGACATGACACCTCAATGGCTCCCTATTGAAATGCCAGGACTCGCAATACAGAACCCTGAAAAGCCAAAAAAAAAAACCAGACTGGAAATGCAGAAAAGTGAATATTGTACCATCGCTCTTCTCCTGTAAACTTCATTTTGCAGAAGGGCAAGGCCCTCTGCACCCCCTTACCTACCCTTTAACTCTCCAAATTTATGCATACCAACTCAAAGATCACTATATCTCAAAAAAAAAAAAAAAAAATGAAAATCTTGAGAAAAGGCAATTTCAGGCTTATTAAATGTCTGGCTTTTCAGCAATTCAGCCTCTACATTAAAGGACTCAGCATTTTAGCTAACCACCTCAACCCCAACTAGAAAATGGGGAAAAAGGGTTGATGATGATGATAATGGCAGAAATTGTAAAACAAACCTGTATGTTCTAATGCACAAGGGTAAAGAGTAAAGCTACGACTGAAATTGTGCATATAATGAACATGCATGATAACAGAAAATTATAATTTTTTTCACTGCTATTAATGTATGTAATTTAAAAAAATCTTTAAAGCTCTTCTATAGTTTGTGACTCACCTCTTGAGAAGGGGTTTTATGCCTGAAGCAAGTAATGAAAACCACAAAAGGCCAATCATCTGGCTGCATCATTACACCAGCAGCCTGAGCACAAGTAACGTGAAATGATGTGGGACAACGGCCATGAGAACACTGTATGCAGCATCCAGCTGTTCGTTTCCGTCGCTTCTTACAGAAAACACAGTTCTGCAAAAAAAAAAACAGAAAACAATCTCAGCTGCACAACAAATGCAGGCACATCTCTGTAACATTTGAAACATGCCCCCAGAAAATGTATTCTATGTACACAATCAAAATTGGTTACTACTTCTAATTTTAACACTATCACAATTCAAATGTCAAGGATACAGCTGCATGAAATGCTCACTGTAGCAGTATATCTTTAACAGAGCCACACACATTCAACAGTATAACATTTTGGTTTCCACTCACTTTAGTCCACTGGTGCTCTGCTACTTCCAATACATCATATATACTCCTGGCAAGGTAAACTGTCTCTCTGGTGCCATTGCAATTAGCTAGTGTGTTTCACTATATAAAGCTGCCAAGTGGGACATCTCCAGTTCTTCTAGAGAAAAGGTCTTACCAAAAATATTAATGATTAAATTTAATAAAAGTAAATGTTATAGCTCTATGAAAAAGAAATAGGAAATGGACACTTGCAACATTGCCTTTTAGAGCTGCCTTTAAAAATACAGCTCTGATTCTGTACTGGGCATCCAATCTAGTGTTTTGTGAGTGGCTGTGGACTGCTAATTCACAGATTTTCATGTCTTAAGTAAGGACATTTCTGAAAATAGCAACTAGAGTAGCAGTAAAACTCTAGTGGAGGAGCACTTAATGATTTTTATGGCTCTGCCACACTTGTAACAAAATCCAGCACCAAATAACTACTTAACCTGGACAATCTCAAAAAAAAAAAAAAAAAAAAAAAACAGCTGGCAGACAGAGTTTAACAGGCACAAATCACGCAGGTGATGATAAACCAAATGTGTATTTAATGATAAAAATCCACAAGAAAAACAAAAAATGTGAGCACTTTCGTTAAACAAGTGTTAACTTCATCAGACACCATTAAAATGTATGACAACCATTTATATACATATAAAAAACACTGATTGGGTAAGCAAAGAGAGGCAGCTAGCTAAGCAACACTGAGACAGAACATTAATTAACCCCTTGATGACTCTATTACACTTAAAACTGTTACATCTTAAATACAACTAAAATTTGTGATTAAAAGATAAATTACTAGTCTCATACTTGTGTCATGAATGGTTATAAATAGAATAAAATTAAAACCAAAGTAATTTTTAAAATCTCATATTACATGCTCACATAATGCTAAAATGTTACCCAAAGCAAAATACATACAAAAGTGCTTGTGCTTAAATGTTTTAAGGTATTTTGTTCCTTTCTAGGGATTTTAATTTCAATACAGGAGAGTTCAAAAAACAAATGCTTGGTGCTGATACCCCAACCAGAGAACAACGATTGAGAAGCCACAAAAACAAAAGAACTCTGGAACGGTGCTGTTATGTATCCAAAAATTTAATAAAAAACTGTCATAAAAAACATACAAACTTCTGAGAGGTAAGCGCTTTCGGGTGTTAACTCTTCTTCAGACAAAGATAAAATGGTACAGAACACAATTTAAATAAGAACACAACCAATGAACAATTAATGAAACCAATTCAGTAAAAAACCCGCCTATTTTTTAAGGTGGGTTTAATAGGAACAACATCATTGAGCCCTGGATACCTATGTGCCATAAATTCTAAGATCTTCCTTGACTCTGTCTGTTCTGTATAGTGTTTTATATCACCTCCCCTCTTGTTAAGCCTTACATTGGCTATGGCCCTAAAAGTGAAACAATGTGTAGGATGTTCACTAATATGTCTAAACAAGGCATTATGTGTGTCTTTATTTCTAATACTAGAGAGGTGTTGCAGTATTCTGACTTTGAACATATTATTCGTCTTGCCCACGTAAAAACATGGGCAAGACTTGCAATTCGCCAGATACACTATATCCTTAGTCCTGCAAGTGGCTTTAGCTTTCAGCATAAAGGTCCTATTAGTAACAGGATGTGTAAAGGAAACATCTAGAGAAATAAAAGAGCAGGCCTTGCATCTACCACAAGGCTTGCTACCTACAGATAAAGCAGGGGTATAAGGTAGACTAACATGTTCCCCACATAGAATGTCTTTTAGACTTTTGTTCTTTCTATATCCAAAAACTGGAGTCGGACCTACTATGTTGTTGATTCTATCATCACTAGTAAGGATGTTCCAGTTGTCCCTTATAATACCAGTGATATCTTTTATATCACTACTGTAAGTGAACATAACCTTAGATCTAGCGTCCTGTTTCATTTCTCTTGAAGGTATAGCTAAGTCACTAGTAGGCCTAGATAGCCAGGGTTTATATTTATGAGCCCTTTTATCTCTATGCTTCTCTATAACATCTTTGACCATGGTTTCATTATACCCCCTCTCTACAAAAAGACCCTTCAGACTCTCCAATTCATTGTTGAAACAGATATCATCCGTGCAATTCCTAGATAACCTGGCTAGCTGTCCTTGTACTATGTTGGGAAAAGTGTATCTTGGGTGCATACTATCAAAGGTTAAAAATGTATTTTTCTTGCACCCCTTCCTATATAGACTAGTAGAAAAACCTTGTACAGTCTGTGCTATTGTAACATCTAAAAAATCAATCTCGGTATAGGATGTTACTTCCGTAAACTTAAAGAAATCTGTGGTGGAGTGTAGAAAATCAATGAATAATTTAAGGGAGATAGTATCACCCTTCCATAAAATAAAAACATCATCCACAAAGCGTTTATAAAATCCGATAAAGGGCTTCCACTCTCTATTATTAAAAATGTACAAATTCTCCCAATATGCTAGTACCAGGTTAGCATAGGTATTAACAGGGTGTGCCCATGGCTACACCCTGTGCTTGCCTATATGTCTGTTCTAGACCTAAAAATACATTGTTTTCCAAAACTAGCCTAAGTACAGTTGTAACCTGTTTAATAAAATGATCCAGTGCTCCATTTTCTCTCAACAGTGTATCAATAGCCATTATACCATAATCATTGTGTATAACCGTAAAAAGGCTCTGTACGTCCAATGTAACCATGAGATAATGTGAATCATGAGGGGTCCTAACTAACCCTCCAAGTGCCTTCAAAAAATCCCCTGTATCTGTTAATATATTCTCCATTTTATTAACATATGGCCTAAGTATGGTTTCTAGACATATAGAGGCATTTTCTGTAACCCATTTTCTACCTGATACTATGGGTCGTATCGGGGGGTCTGTCAGAGATTTATGTATCTTAGGCAAACCTTTGAAGAGTGGTATAACAACCCCTTCCATTCTAAGAAAATTGTATAACTCTTCACTTATGACCATGTCGTCCAAAAGTTGTTCCAAGGTCTTGTGGACTTTCTCTATCATATGTTTCACCATTAGTGGGTTCATTAATCTATAAGTATGTGTATCAGATAATAACTGGCTTAATTTGTTGTGATATACCAAAGTATCCATCACAACTATAGCCCCTCCTTTATCAGCCATCTTAATGGTAATATCCCTATTTTCACATAAGTTACGGAGGGCTTGTCTCTGTGAAGCAGTTAAGTTATAATACTTATGAGTATTGCCATTATGAAAGTATGCCATAAGGTCCCTTTCACAGGCATTAATGAACAATTGTAAAGATGGTGTCAGTGGAGGAACAAACGTGCTAGGCTGTCTAAGTGTGGAACCATTATTAGTATTATTGCCAAACATATTTCTCAGAGCCACTCCCCTGCAAAAAAGCATGAGATCCATAACTACATCTTGATAGTTACAGGCCCTACTCGGGACAAAAGACAATCCCTTGTTCAACACATACAACTCTTCAGCATTCAAAACATATGTGGACAAGTTATATACAATGTTATCAATATCATGATTACCACAAATAGTCACTCTAGTGTTCTCCGCTTCTTGCGCGGATCTCTGCCTTCGCTTAAGGAGCGTTTCCACGCCCCTGTCTTCTTTTTCACGGGTACTGGTAAAGTTTCCAAAAAATGTCGTTCTGCCGAAGAGGTCTTAGGCCGAGCGCCCAAGCGTTCATCATTCACTGTTGTCGTATTAGCAGAATCCACTGGGGATGATGTCTCCAACATAGTGGCATTATCCACCTTGCGGGAAGCCATAGACGCATTCATGTCTCTATCGTCAAGGGACTGAACAATCGGTGCTGCATTCTCGGAAACGTGTGCTGCGTCAACTGCAGAAATCACGTGACCACGTGATTCAGACGTAGTGACATGTAAGCAGGTGGAATTCGATGTCTCTAGATGTTCCGTGTTGCTATTAGAATTACCAGGAATACTGGGAGCTGTAGCAAAGGCTCTAAAAGGCTGTTTGGTGGTGGTGGCGGCATTCCTGTTGGGTAAATCCCCCCTGGTTTTGGCCCAAACAAAAATCTCTCCATTAGAGAAATCAGTATAGTCCCTAGTAAGTTTGTTCATCTTGGTTGTTTTTAATTTGTTATCGCTATCACGTAGAGATCGATAAACCTCCTCTAATTTCTGTGAGTAGCCATTACCTACAAAGTCATTACACAGTTTATGTTGTAGCGCACCTGTTTCTTGTTTTAGAGTAGCTATCTCAGGTGCGAAAAAATTCAATGAGTAGTTCCATATACTGAAAACTATTTTTTATATTAATGAGTTGCCATCTTGCCAACAATGTAGGATAGCGGTCTCCCTGCGTAGGCATAAGTACTCTCATGCCACGTGGCACAATACCATATGAAAGGCATGCTTCAAAATTAAAAGTTTGCCATAGGAGGCGTTGTAGCCTCCCCATTTTATAGTTATAGTCCCTGAGGAGTTCCTCAAAATTTCTATCAACTGTTGCTGGTATAGAATTATTCAAACCAGTGTCTTTCAAAGTCACAAAACCCATCTGTAATAGAGGGTTATCCACAGGTAAAAGATTGAGAAAGTTCCTACCATGGGAGCGCTGTTGTAAAGCATCATTGTCCATAATTCCATTAACAGAACGTTGCTCCATAGACATAACAACTCAGCACCAATGAAGCACAAAACTGTGGTAAATTCAAAAAACAAATGCTTGGTGCTGATACCCCAACCAGAGAACAATGATTGAGAAGCCACAAAAACAAAAGAACTCTGGAACGGTGCTGTTATGTATCCAAACATTTTAATAAAAAACTGTCATAAAAAACATACAAACTTCTGAGAGGTAAGCGCTTTCGGGTGTTAACCCTTCTTCAGACAAAGATAAAATGGTACAGAACACAATTTAAATAAGAACACAACCAATGATACAGCTGCATGAAATGCTCACTGTAGCAGTATATCTTTAACAGAGCCACACACATTCAACAGTATAACATTTTGGTTTCCACTCACTTTAGTCCACTGGTGCTCTGCTACTTCCAATACATCATATATACTTCCTGGCAAGGTAAACTGTCTCTCTGGTGCCATTGCAATTAGCTAGTGTGTTTCACTATATAAAGCTGCCAAGTGGGACATCTCCAGTTCTTCTAGAGAAAAGGTCTTACCAAAAATATTAATGATTAAATTTAATAAAAGTAAATGTTATAGCTCTATGAAAAAGAAATAGGAAATGGACACTTGCAACATTGCCTTTTAGAGCTGCCTTTAAAAATACAGCTCTGATTCTGTACTGGGCATCCAATCTAGTGTTTTGTGAGTGGCTGTGGACTGCTAATTCACAGATTTTCATGTCTTAAGTAAGGACATTTCTGAAAATAGCAACTAGAGTAGCAGTAAAACTCTAGTGGAGGAGCACTTAATGATTTTTATGGCTCTGCCACACTTGTAACAAAATCCAGCACCAAATAACTACTTAACCTGGACAATCTCAAAAAAAAAAAAAAAACCAGCTGGCAGACAGAGTTTAACAGGCACAAATCACTCAGGTGATGATAAACCAAATGTGTATTTAATGATAAAAATCCACAAGAAAAACAAAAAATGTGAGCACTTTCGTTAAACAAGTGTTAACTTCATCAGACAACATTAAAATGTATGACAACCATTTATATACATATAAAAAACACTGACTGGGTAAGCAAAGAGAGGCAGCTAGCTAAGCAACACTGAGACAGAACATTAATTAACCCCTTGATGACTGTATTACACTTAAAACTGTTACATCTTAAATACAACTAAAACTTGTGAATAAAAGATAAATTACTAGTCTCATACTTGTGTCATGAATGGTTATAAATAGAATAAAATTAAAACCAAAGTAATTTTTAAAATCTCATATTACATGCTCACATAATGCTAAAATGTTACCCAAAGCAAAATACATACAAAAGTGCTTGTGCTTAAATGTTTAAAGGTATTTTGTTCCTTTCTAGGGATTTTAATTTCAATACAGGAGAGTTGGAAGTCCTGTCATTAATCCCTGGCCATCTATCTGCCTGTAGTAAAATTTGCCACCTTAACGCCTTTAACTCAAACTGAAGTCCCCAAGGCTTTTTGTCACTGATGTCTACATGGTCTATTGCCATAAATGTGAAATTGTGGCCAGTGTTGTCTTGAATATGCCTCGCTAAGGCATTGTTAATATTATTCTTTCTTTCTTATGGCATAGTTGTGTTCATAAATTCTGGCGTTAAATTTCCTTTCGGTTTTGCCTACATAAATATTTTAGGCATTGGTCACATATGGCAAATTTTACTATAGGCAGATAGATGGCCAGGGATTAATGACAGGATGTTCATCTCTCCTGTATTGAAATTAAAAGCCCTGGAAAGAAACAAAATACCTAAAAACATTTGTTAAGCACAAGCACTTTTGTATGTTTTTTGCTTTAGGTAACATTTTACCATTATGTGAACATGTAACAAAAAGATTTTAAAAATGACTTTGGTTTTAGTTTTATTCTATTTATAGCCATTCATGACAAGTTGTTGTTGTTTGTCTTTCGTCTTTTTCCCGGTAAGGGGTCACCACAGTGGAACTCCGGTCCTCTAATGATTGGCAGTAGATTTTTATGAAATGCCGAGGTGCCAGCTCGACGCCCAACCTTCAACAAAGGCACGCCCATTTACGCACACATGTCTTTCGAATGCTACCCAACAGTGGGGAGGATATGCAGACTCCACACAGAAGGCAATCCCAAGCCACGTCGAAAATCGAACGGGAGAACCTCTTGCTGTAAGGTAACAACGGTACTGCCGTACCACGGCAGCAAGTATGAGACTAATAATTCATCCTTTAATTACAAGTTTTAGTTGTATTTAAGATGTAACAGTTTCAAGTGTGACACAGTCATCAAGGGGTTAATTTGTTCCATCTCAGTGTTGCTTAGCTAGCTGCCTCTCTTTGCTTACCCAATCAAAGTGTTTTTTATATGTATGTAAATGGTTGTCTTACATTTTAATGGTGTCTGATGTAGTTAATGAGAAGTTATGTACCTACCATAATGTTCCATGTTAGTTGTCTTCTCTCGCCTTCTTTCTTGCTTGATGGGTTCGGAGCCGATCCTCGGCTCCGACTCGGCACTTTGCTAAGCTCGAGAGTCACTTTTACCAGCTCAAGGCAGCTCCATATCCCATGATGCAAGGCGGTATGTACCCAGATCTCGTTTGTTGTATATAGGCAATAACACCTAGCATAAAAAATTTCCAAAAGGAAGAAAGAAGGAGAGAAAAAAACCTGAAGGATGGTTGGAGGACCAGCACTGTATGGTCTTCAGAAACATACTTCCATGTAGAGAGAAAGGTCTGTCCAGGCCAGGGGGAAGGAGGGAGGGTCGCAAGAAAGAAGGCGAGAGAAGACAACTAACATGGAATGTTATAGTAGGTACATAACTTCTCAATGTTAAGTTGTCAATCTCGCCTTCATTCTTGCTTGATGGGACCGCGTCCCTAGCACCTCTATCCTGGGTGGCTCAATGGAACAGACTCTTGAGAACTGTAGAGCCAAAACTGGCTCTGTCCCTGGAGGCCAAATCCAATTTGTAATGGGAAACAAAGGTATGAGGAGTGGCCCAAGTGGCTGCTGCACAAATAGTGTCTAATGGAAGTCTAGCTTGAAAAGCTGTGGAAGTGGCTAAGCTTCTGGTTGAATGCGCTTTAGGTTTCGAGCACAGCTGTTTTCCCCTGAGCTGATAAATTTCAGAGATGACAGAAGAAAGCCATCTAGATAAGGTCACTTTTGAAACAGGAAGGCCTTTCTTGCTATCAGCATAAGAAACAAAGAGCTGATCGGATTTCCTGAATTGTTTTGTTCTGTCCAAATAATATCTGAGTTGGCGGTGAACATCAAGATAATGTAATTTTTGTTCCGATCTGTTTGAGTAGTTTGGAAAAAATACAGGAAGATCAATAGCCTGATTCAAATTAGTCTTTGAGTGGACCTTAGGCAAAAAGGTCGGATTAGTTCTCAGTGATACTCTGTCTTTGTGGAAGACTAAATAGGGGGGGCGAACAGATAGAGCATGAAGTTCAGACACCCTCCTAGCCGATGTAATAGCAACCAGGAATAAAGTTTTCCATGAAAGAAATTTCAGGGAACATGAAACAGCTGGCTCGAAGGGAGGAAGAATCAAGGATGTCAGCACTAAATTTAGGTCCCACTGAGGAGGAGGACTCCTGATTGGAGGCTTCAGGAGAAAAATTCCTTTTAAGAAGGCTCTACAAAGCCTGTGGGACATAATGTTGTGATCTGCGAACCCGACATGAAAGTTCGAGATAGCAGCCAACTGAACTTTGACCGTGGAAGAAGAGGAGCCCGCGTGAAAGATTTCCGCTAAGAAATCCAAAACTGCTTGTACTGGAGCAGTAAAGGGATCAATATATTTAGCTTTTGCCCAACAAGAAAAGCGTTTCCATTTGCTAGTATAAATCCTCCTAGTGGAGGATTTTAGGGAAGCTACTATGATGTCTCTAACAGGATTAGAGATCATAGGAAGCCTGGCTAAGGAAGGAAGTGGAGCAACCATGCTGTGAGGTTGAGAGAAAGGATAGACCGGTGCAGCTGACCCGATTGGTGAATCAGAAGATCTGGCACTGGGTCCAGATGCCACGGCTGCACCAAAAGGTGACGATGGAGGAACGGAAACCAAATTTGTCGAGGCCAATAAGGAGCAATGAGAATCATTTTGGCTCTCAAAACGGTGGCTTTCTGGATTACTTGTGGAATCAGCGGAAAGGGAGGAAAGGCATAAAGAAGTCCCTGGGGCCAATCCTGGGTCAGAGTGTCTCTGGGGGGATGGCCTGGTAGTGGGAAGAGAGAGAAGAAGTCTGGGCATTTGCTGTTTTGGGGAGTAGCAAAAAGATCGCAACATGGGCGGCCCCATTCTAGAAAAATCTCCTCCACTATAGATTGTTTGAGAGACCACTCGTGAGGCATGAGAATAGCTCTGCTCAATCTGTCCGCTAAAATGTTGGTTTTCCCAGGGATATGCGTTGCTACCAGAAACCGATGAGAGGAGATCGCCCATTGCCAAAGTCTGAGCGCTTCTCGACACAAGGGGTAGGACCTGGTTCCGCCCTGTTTGTTGATATACCATACTACAGACATGTTGTCCGTGTGGACTGCAATTGTCCCCAAGGGAAGAAAGTCGTTGAGGGCTTGCAACGTTAAAAGCACTGCTCTCATCTCTAGGACATTTATGTGCAGGTGGTATTCGAACGGTTGCCACGTCCCATGAACCATCCTGCCCTGATAATGACCCCCCCACCCGATCAGGGAGGCGTCCATAGTGACAGTGGCTACCGGGGCTGGGGGTACAAAGGGTCTGCCTTGGTGAATCTGGGGAGAAGTAATCCACCATGAAAGATGATTCTTGCAAATCTGTGTCACCAGTATTTGATGACGCATCGGAAGTTGTTGGTAAGACCACTGAGTGAACAACATCCACTGAAGCAGGCGCATATAGAAGCGGGCCAGGGGAAGAAGGGTAATGGCCGCAGCCATGAGGCCCAACACCTTTAGAACCATTCTGGCCTGTACTTTCATGCTGGCTAGCTGACATCCGAACAGTGTTTAAGTTTGCGCCTATGAAAGTAATAGACTGGCAGGGCAATAAGGAGGATTTTTTGTAGTTGATCGAAATTCCCAATTGAGTGCAAAGATTTATTGTGTAATCCCTGGCTTGAAGAAGTTGATGCCTGGTGGTGGCTGAAAGGAGCCAGTCATCTAGATACGGAAACACCTGGAATCCTTGACGTCTCAGGTGAGCCGTGACCACTGCCATACATTTGGTGAACACTCTGGGGGCTGTAGTGAGACCAAAGGGCAGGGCTCTGAATTGGAAGTGACTGGACCCCAGCCGAAAGCAGAGAAACCTTCTGGAGCGCCTGTGAATTTTTATGTGATAGTATGCATCCTGAAGATCTATTGAGCACATCCAGTTGTCCTTCTCTAGGAAGGGCAGAATTGACTGAAGTGTGACCATTCGGAATCTTGTCTTTCTCACAGACTTGTTGAGTCTGCTGAGATCCAATATTGGTCTCCAGTCTCCCATCTTTTTTGGGACCAAAAAGAACCTTGAGTAGATTCCAGGCTCTGAATGGTCTGTTGTAACTGGCTGAATGGCTCTTTTTTGTAGAAGTTTGAATACTTCTAACTCTGCAATTTCCCTTAGACCGGGTGGTATTATCTGGAAGGGAATTTGAGTGAGAAAAGGGACTTTCCTCGAAAGGAATTTTGTAACCCTCGGATATGATCGACTGTACCCATCTGTCTTGAGTGAGGGAACGCCAGGCTTCTGGGTACAGTGATAGTCTTCCCCCGACTGCCTCCAAGGATGGACAGTCGGGCAACATCTCAGGGATGCTGAAAGGGCTTGTCAGAGAGAGGCTCTCTGCTTCCCTGGTTTTGTGGACCCCCTCTGCCCCTAGAGCGGCGTCTGTTATTGTTACCCCCTCTGCCTCTAGGGGTAAACTGACCACGTGTATCCGGCGTGACTCCTTGGGATTTGCGGAACCACATTTTGCCACCCTTCTGTCCTTTAGGATAAGGTCTAGAAGGGGTGGAAAAACGGACCCCTACGGCAGAAAGAGTCTTGCCGTCCTGCTCACACCTGGTCAATGTATCCTTCACCTGAGGGCCAAACAAAGCTGACCCATCAAAGGGAGAGTTTGTGAAGGACGCCTTAAAGGGATCTGCAAAATTACAGAGCCGCATCCAGGCTTGGCGTCTAAGAGCCACACCTGTACCTGCGGCCCTACTCGCTCCATCTGCTGCATATGATATCAGTCGCATGGAGGAGTTAGCAATAGAATTAAGGGTTCCTAGCTGCGAAGCAATTTTTTCTTGAGCCCCTGCAGCTGTGGGATCCTGTACTACTTCACCTAGCTCCTTAAGGATGTCCCTTTGGAGTCTGGTGAAGTGACATAAGTAGTTCAGCGGCATAGCAAAGGTCGCTGAAGAGAACATCCGCTTACCATACCTATCCATGGTCCTAGAGTCCTTATTAGGAGGATGGACAGGTACGGAAGGATCTGCAAGTTCCTTCTTAGTGGCAGCCGCCACCACCATGGCATCAACAGGGACACCTTTTGTAAGGAATTGCTTGTCCGAAGGGGCAGTAATAAATTTAGAAGGCCTCCTAGGAACTGGCTCTACAGAGTCAGGAGCAGCCCACGCCTTTCGAGCAATAACCTGCATAAGGGGGTCGAAAGGCGGAGAAACCCAGGAGGTGGAGGGCCGAGATCCAAACGCCTCCAGGTATACCGACTCATCCTCAGAGGGATTATTGGAGGGCCAGTTTCCCCTCTGTTTAAGGAGTTCTAGGATGTCTGAAAAGGAGACATCCTCAGAGGGGGATCTTGGGGATCCCTCCGAGTCATCTAAGTCGGTATCTGAAGTGATAGACTCAGGGGAGTCTACGTGTTTCCTCTTACAAGTCCTCTTTCGCAGAGGATCCCCTGACTGATCAGGAGAGTCCTCGGAAGAGGGGGTTCTTCCCAGTGGGGAAACCTGAGGCGGAGGATCTCTGGGTCCGGGAGCAAGAGAGATGGCAGAGATATCGACAGGCACCGTAGAGGGAGGAGCTAAGGGAACAGACTGCTGGCTGAGTCCAGTGGCCAGCACACTCTTCATCACCTCGAAGGCTCCCCTCCCAGGGAGGTCCGAGAGAATCCACTCCGAAGAAAGCGGAACTCCAGGGCCCACTGACAGGGAAGGCTCCGAGGCAGATGTCGGAGCCGAGCTCACCAAGGCCGAGGCTCCAAGGGGAAGAGTGGGGTCGGACAAGGGTCCGATGCCACTCACCCCCTCGGAGGAGACCAGGGAAGCCTGACCACTGAATCCCTCTAAGGAAGGTCTCGAAGAGGAGATAATAGTAGAGGCTGAGGGAGCAGAAGGGGGGGGGGTATCTGTCCCTCAGCCATAGTAGAAACTATTCCCGAAGACTCCAGCTCCAAACTCTGAGGTACAGTCGAAGGAGGAACTGCAAGGGGGTGTGGACTAATAGTCGTCTGTTGAGATGGACTATGTAGCATCTGGGCCAGTGCCTGTGATTTTAATAACCTACTGACCACCCTCTCTAAATCATGGTCAGAAAGCCTGGATGACCTAGATGATCGGCTCCGATGGCTCCGTTCCGAGAGGAGAGGTGAGGCCGGACCCGAGAGTATCTGTTCCAAGGAAGGGGACCTGGACCTCTTCCTCGAAGGAACCATCGGAGCCGACGAAACCATGGATGCAGTCGGAGCCGAAGACTTTTCGGCACCGACAGAAGGTCTCGATGCATTGGCTCCGGCCGGAGCCGATACAGACATAAAGGTAAGGGTGTCGGAGCCGGTCGGCGCAGACACCGAAGCCTGAGCCACATGGTGGTCGGAACCAATCGGAGCCGACACCGATGTGACCGAACCAGTATCGGCACCGATAGCCATCGGTGCCGAAGGTTTGTGCAAACCAGGATCGGCTCCAGCCGGAGCGGATCGCGACTCTGAAAGAGTCGGAACCGAGGCCGCAGGCTTAAGACACAGAAGCCTGGGCCTTGGAAGACTTGGAAGTCTTACTCGGAGCCGACTTAGCTGGAGAGCCCTCCGGTTTAAGTAGGCCCCTTAAAATCAATTTGTTTCTCCTCTCCTGCAGGACTCTCTGGCTAAAGGAATGACAAATTGCACAGGAGTCCTGCAGGTGGAGAGGTCCCAGGCAGTATAAGCAAGAAGTGTGACCGTCTGTCAGAGACATCTTCTGACAGCACGAGTCACACTTCTTAAAGCCTGAGACCCTTTCCTTGGACATGGTTGCAGAAACACACACAACACAGTCCCAAGAACCAGTTATCCAAAAATAAAAGGATAACTAACCTCTCACACACACACACACACACACACACACACACACACACCCTAACAAGGGGGGGATGGGAGGGGAGAAGGCCTGACTAAAAAAATTAAGGAGTGAGGGATTTTCTAGTCAGAAAGGGACTTAATATCTAAACTAAAAACGTTAAATATAAAGTTTTAAGGTGAAAAAGGGGCAAAAATAGTATTATTTTAAACACTTACCAGGAGCTGGCAAAAGGAGGACCTCATCAGCGAAGCGGCAAACGAGATCTGGGTACTTACCGCCTTGCATCATGGGATATGGGGCTGCCTCGAGCTGGTAAAAGTGACTCTCAAGCTTAGCAAAGTGCCGAGTCGGAGTCGAGGATCGGCTCTGAACCCATCAAGCAAGAATGAAGGCGAGATTGACAACTTAACATCACTTGTTTAACGAAAGCGCTCACGTTTTGTTTTTCTTGTGGACTTTTATCATTAAATACACCTTTGGTTTATCATCACCTGAGTGATTTATGCCTGTGAAACTCTGCCTGACAGCATTTTTAATTTATTTAACCTGGACAATGTTTGTTGAGATAACATCTGCCTTACAGGAAGGAAGACAAACTAATCAGACTTTCTGATAAGTTCTGTTCTTACATACCAAGAATCAGAATTGCTTGTGAACATCTAAGAGGAAACAAAAAATAGGTAGGCAGACACTCCAAGCAGAGAAACCTCACCCTCTCACAAGTGGCATCCAATCAAGAGCACCCTCCTCTGTTGCCAAAGTCTTGGTGTTATAGAAAAGGATGCAGCTTTCTCTACTTGAAGAGCTTGAAACATTAAATTCACTTGGACAAGGTGTCTGCAAGTGATCACAGCCAATCCAGTAAACAGAATAGGAAGGATTCTCTTCCTGGTTGTTGACATACCACATTACATTTGTGTACACCTACAACTGGTATAGTCCCCTGTTTGTCAGCAGAGTGAAAAGCTGTAAATAATAGATGAATGACCAGCATCTTTCTTTTTTTTAAGCAGTGGGGTCACCTGTGAGCTATCTATACATAGTTTGAGGAGTCTGTGTTCAATTTCTGGTAAGGATCTATGGTTGACAGAACTTTTGTGTACCATCATTGGAATTCCTTTACTGGGGTCAGGTGTACTGAGATTCCACAAGCTGCCCAGGTACCATTACATTTTCCTCATGAGAAGCTTGGGGCTGGATGCCATGAAGATTGAAGAGAACAAGTAATGCAGTTATTGACATCAACCACTTTGGTTGAGAAATGTGAAGGAAAAAAAACACTATTGCATACATCCTGTCTCAAGGAAGAATAATCGTTTAGAATCTTGTGTTCATAAAGGCTCCTAAATGTTACTCGAGGAAGGAGAGCATCTGACATCAGGTAGTTCAAAGAAAATCTCAGGTTGGGAAGGCATTCCAGAGTCTGTGAGATGGCAAAAAAATGTATATTCCTTAGGGACTTGAGCTTGTATCAAACTGTAAACATTCATATTACAGTTACAAATATCAAGATATTGAAATTACATTTGAAATTGAAAAAAGTGGAATTCAAATGATGACTTCAGTTTCACTTCTTTACTTAGAAATAACTCTCTTCCTCCTCCTCCATCTCAAAATCATATTTACCCATGTAAGCTTAACAACTTCAACTCTTACATCATTTAGCCTCTTCACTAACATATCTCCCAAGCTTTTTCAAACTCATTCCCTAACTAGTCTCTCCAGTTCCTCCTCCCGCATACATGTCACCTAATAAAATCTTCTTTTTTTTTATATTCCTGCAAAATTGTAATTTCTACAATTGTAGCTAGCATAAACAGCTTTCCGATTACCTCCTTTAGGAAGCACATAAAATGTTATATTTTCTGACTGATTCCATATGTAATTTTTTTTAATAATCATTAGGTTACCTACTTACATGTCAATAATACTTTTTACACTACACCATGAGATGTACTACACTAAACCCAAGTAAATATCTTACAATCAAACTGAATTTGGTTTGATCTGCTACATATGTTCAGTAAACAAACTGCAAATACAGTGGATATAAAAAGTTTACACACCCGTTAAATTGTTAGGTTTTTGTGATATAAAAAAATGAGACCAAACTAAATCATTTAAAAACTTTTCCCACCTTTAATGTGACCTATAACCTGTACAATTCAATTGAAAAACAAACAAATCTGTTAGGGGAAAAAATATAAAAAATAAAAAACGTACAATAAGCTGGTTGCATAAGTGTGCACACCCTTAAACTAATAATTTGTTGTGTTTGCACACCCTTAAACTAATACTTTGTTGAAGCACCTTTTGATTTAATTACAACATTCAGTCTTCTTGGGTACATACCTACCCATCAATTAAAGAGACTCTGATTAACCCAGAATAAAGTTCAGCTGCTCTAGTAGGATTTTCCTGACATTTACTCAGTTGCCTGCTACAGCAAAAGCCACGGGTCGCAGAGAGCTTACAAAGCATCAAAGGGATCTCATTGTTATCAGTAAGGAGAAGGGTACAAAAATATTTCCACAACACTGGATATACTATGGAACACAGCAAAGACAGTCATCAAAAACTAGAGAAAAAATGGGATAACAATGACACTGCAAACGGCTGGACGTCCCTCCAAAATTGGTGAAAAGACAAGACAAAAAAGTACAGTTGTGTACACTTACCATAAATGTAGATGTTAGAGTGCATTTACTGTTGCAGTCATTACATTTGGGTAATCTGCTGGCAGGTTGCCCATAGTCAGCCTGAATAACAAAGTTTTGGGTCCTGCGTCAGTTGCTGTCTCCTCTTCTATGACATCAGGTCAGCAGGGGTATAAAACATGCAGCAGATGCTATTTTATTTAGTTTTTCTTGCCCCAGATGTCAGGTGTCCCCCAAATGGGGAGGAAAAAAAAAATATATATATATATATATATATATATATATATATATATATATATATATATATATATATAAAAACAGAAATATATATAAATGCACTTTTAGCAACATAAGCTTTACCTTCAACTAATAGCAAATACACCACAAAGGCTTTAGTATATAGACAAGGAAAGAAAAGTTATAGAAAAGGGGGATGGCAGGTGGGTAACCCGGTCTGCAATAGTGAATACACTCGAACATCTACATTTATGGTAAGTGTACACAACTGCACTATGTTCTTCATGTTTCACTGTTGCAGTCATTACATTTGGGTAGAATCCCAAAGCTAAGGATGGGAGGATGCAACTAAATAGAATTAGGAGCGGCTATAAGGCCCTGCAGAACTGCAGTGGCAAAGCCTGTCCTGGATTTGGAGAAGAGAGGCAAATTATAACGCTTTGTGAAGGTATGAACAGAGCTCCAAGTAGCAGCCTTTAGAATGTCTTTGATTGGAACCCCTCTGAGAAATGTTGCTGAGGTAGAGGCAGCCCTGGTGGAATGTGACCTGATCCCCTTGGGCACAGGTTTACCATGGTGCAAGTAGCAGAAACAAATGCAGTGGCTTATCCACTTAGAAATAGTCTGCTTTGAAATAGGCTTCCCCTCTGACCCTGCAGCAAATGCTACCAGTAGTTGCTCAGACTTTCTTAGAGATTTGGTCCTGTTTAAGTAGAATCTTCGTTGTCTGTGTACGTCCAATAAATGCAGAATCCGCTCCCTCTTGTTCTGCGGATTTGGGTAAAATGTTGGCAGGTGAATTGTCTGGTTAAGAGCCACACTGGATACCACCTTAGGCATAAAAGAAGGATTGGTCCTGAGGGACACCCTGTCCGGGTAAAATGTAATAAAAGGCTCCACAGCCATGTGATACTGTAGTTCTGAAACCCTTCTTGCTGAAGTGACTGACAAGAGAAAAGCTGTTTTCCAAGAAGGAAAATTTATATCCGCAGTAGCTGCTGGTTCAAAAGGAGGCAGGGTGAGTTTTTCCAGCAGAAAATTGAGGTCCCATGCAGGAGTTGGTGATCTTCTGGGAGGCCTTACATTTTTAGCCCCCCTAAGATACTGTTTAAGCAGAGGATGAGAAAAGAGGGGAGGCTCTGTGTTGTAATGAGCCGAGATGGCAGAGGCATGCATTTTTATTGAAGAAACGGATAGGCCCTTGTCAAGCATCTCAGTCAAATATTGTAAAATTTGAGGAATATTGGGCTTTGCTGTGTCTGTTCCTTGTGCTTGGTTCCAAGCACAGAATGTCTTCCATTTATCAGCATAAGATTTTCTAGTACTAGGCCTTCTGGCTTCCAAAACGACATCCATCACAGACTTACTGAGGGGTGCTGTTTGAATAATTAAATGATCAGCCATGCTGCAAGATTCAGAGTTGGGAGTTGAGTGTGCAGAATTTGATTGTTCTGCTGAGACAGTAGATGAGGTAGTTGAGGCAAGTACCAGGGAGGAACTTGAGACATATTCCTTAGAATTGGGTACCAGTGCTGGCGAAGCCAGTCCGGAGCAACTAGGATCATTTTTGTTTTTTCCTGTCTGACTTTTAGTAGGACCTTGGAGAGAAGGGGCAGAGGGGGAAAAGCATAGACTGATAGGTTTTTCCAACTGAAGGATAGGGAATCCACTTTCCATGCTTTTCTGTGATAAGTTCTTGAGCAGAATTTGTCCAGCTGATAATTTTGGGGAGAGGCAAATAGATCTATGTCTGGGCTCCCCCATTTTTGTGATAACATGTGGGAGATTTGTGGATCCAGTTTCCATTCATGTGGGTCCATAAGATTTCTGCTTAGGTCGTCTACCAGAGTATTTTGCTTTCCTGGCAGGAATTAAGCTTGAAAATGTATTTGGTAAGTCAAAGCTGTACTCCACAATGCCATGGCTAGTCTGCAAAGGGGGTAGAAATGTGTACCCCCCTGCTTGTTTATGTACTACATAACCGTGGTGTTGTCCGTCTTTATCAGTAGTTGTCCTGGATTAAGTAAGTCCTTGAAGGCTGTCAGAGCATTCTGAACAGCTAGCATCTCTTTCTGGTTGATTATGCAGTTGCATTTGTTTTGGGCTCCATTTGCCCTGAATGCATCTCCCCGCCAGGTGGGCCCCCCCAAGCATAATCTGATGCTACTGTAGTTAGGGTTTGGGTGGCAGGGGGTAGAGTGAATGACAGTCCCTTGTTTTGGTGACATCTCTCTGCCCACCAAAGAAACTTCTGTTGTAGGCAGGGAATTACAGGAATCATTGTTTCCAGACTGTGACAATGATGACTCCATAAACTTTTTAGGTACCATTGAAGTTTCCTCATATGCAGTCTCGCATATGGAATTAGTAGAATGCAGGATGCCATGAACTCCAAAGCCTGCAGAAGTTGTCTTGCAAATAATTGGGTTTTTGCTGCCATTTGTTTGAAGTATGTTGTCAGTTGCCTTTGTCTGGCATAAGGTAAGCCATCTGGGTAGTTGTATTCAAGCTTGCACCCAGGAATGTAATTATTTGAGAGGGTACCAGTTGGGATTTCTTTTCATTTATTGTGTACCCTAGGCATGTTAGAAGCCTTTTTACAAACGCCAGATGTTGAAGAAGAGTGTCCTTGTCCTCTGCTTGAATGAAACAGTCGTCCAGATAAGGATAAATGTGTATGCTTCTTTGTCTGCAGAATGCAATTACTGGTGCCAGGCACTTTGTAAAGACCCTGGGCGCAGTAGATAAGCTAAAGGGCAGTGCAGAGAATTGGTAATGCAAAATACCTGCCTTAAAGCGGATGTATCTTCTGCATGATTCCCTTATTGGGATATGCAGGTATGCCTCTTTTAAGTCTAGAGTCACTAACCAAGTGTTCCTGCCCAGCATAGGTAGTAGCTGTTGTAGTCAGCATTTTGAATTTTGTAATGTCCAGGAATGTGTTCAGAATCGACAAGTCCAGTATTGGACGCCAGGCATGGTCTTTTCTGGGTACCAGGAAAAGTCTTGAATAAAAGCCTTGTCCTTTTTCCTTTTCTGAACAGCCCCCATATCCATGAGGGACATAACTTGTTTCTGTGCCTCTGCCCACTGATTTTGTGGCAGATCTGGCCATCCGTTTGGAATTGGCAAAGTATGGAAATGAAATATGTACCCCTAGGGTACTACGTTTAATACCCACTTGTCCTGGGTAATTAACTGCCAATTTTGTGCATGAAGTGCTAGTTTTCCCCCCAAGGGGACTGCCAAAAGGTAAGTGCTTAGAGAAGGTAGAGGAACGTCATTGAGACTGCTTACTGTAGGTTTGTGCTTTGTTTCCTCCAGATTTTAAGGTGGAGGCACCCCATTGCTTTGACCTGTAAGAACCATATGATTGGTATCTGGAGCCTTTTGAGCATCTGGATTTGCCTTGAGTGGCTCTGCTGGATACAGGAAAGGACCAATTTTTAGTAGGCCAGTACCTCCTGAACCTGGGTGGCTGCACTTGCAAGAAATCTTTTACAGTTTGCATAGATTTAGCTTTGTCTTCCATTTTCTTTAAAACCTCTTCTGCCTTATTATCAAGCAGAGTATCATGCTGCAAGGGAGCATCCAACAATTTAGCTTTAACATGATCAGGCAGATTTTGCTCCTTGAGCCAAGCATGCCTTCTAATCACAGAGCCAGTAACTGCCGCCCTGCAAGGGGCCTCCAAGGAATCAAAACCACATTGCAAAGTATGCTTTCCAACTTGTTCTGCTGAATGCAATAATTCCTGCAATTCTTTATTTTCCACACAGTCAGAAATCAACATAATTTTATGTTTTAGTAAGCCCATAACATGCTGTTGACATTTAAGCATATGAAACTGGCAGTTTAAGGCCCCGATTCCCAAGGTTGCAGACGTATAAACCTTCTTTCCCCATCTATCCAGCACCTTGGAATCTCTATCAGAGGGGGTAGGATTTTTGACTGCAGAGGCCTTTACACCCTTGGGGCCCTGTGAAATAGTCTCAGGATCAGCAGCAGGATTTTTGAATAGAAATTTGTGGGAGTCAGGAACCCTGTAATATCTGTCTGGGCTTATTAGGAGCCAGAGGTAGGGAATTAGGAGCCATATTTGATTCCGAAAACACATAATCAACAGTGTCTAATACAGGATGTATTGCCAAAGGCCTATGCCAAGGAGGAAGGAGGAGGAAATCTCTAAGCCTCTTTTTTGATTCAGAGAAGTCCTGACTCTCCCAATGAAAATGTTCCCTTAAAGTATGCAAAGTGTTGCAGATGGGATGGATTCCTCTGTGGGAACCCCCGATCAAGGTAATTAAGTTCTCAGCCATTTTGATAATCTGTTTTTTAGGCATGGGAGCCTGAGCACGTTGCTTATGCGTCAGTTTTTTAGACATAGAAGATGTTTTTGACCTTGTTTTTGAGGCTGGCGTTGGTTTAATATAGAAATGTTGAGGTCTGAAAACACCCTCAGAAACCGGTGCCTGCTCAGCGGCTCTGGACCCATCCAAGGGAGAGACATCCGCGGGTTCAATACTCTGAGAATCTCGCGGCATACCGGACTCTGAATGGGTCTTGGTAAAGGCCTGTGACTCAAAAGTAGCGGGTATCAGGGGCTGCAAAAGTGTTTCACTGAGTACCAGCAACCGGCAACTGGCTTAGAAGAAGCTTCGTCATCGGTTTTGGACCTCGACGGTCTGTCTCTGTCTTTTTCTTTGCCTTTTTTGTGAACTCCGGTAGTCGAATTGCTAACCAACGACATTTCAGGATAATTAAATCTTAATCCAAAATATTTAGAAGCAAAAAATATACAGACGCTTAATACTGCGTTGGTTAAATCTAGCACAAAACCGACAGCAAGGCACATTATGATCTGGGCCCAGGCAAGGAATACAGTACAAATGAAAATCCTTATGAGGTATTTGCTTCCCACAAGTAATGCAATTATTAACTTTTACTGACATCGGTAAGGAGCAAGAAAAAGTTTCCCCAACGGGGTACTTAGCTTTAGTTTGAAGACTTCGGTTCTGAAACACGAATGCGAAAATTTCAGGAGTCGGCCAACCGGCACTTGCAAACTGCTTCTGCTTCGGGCACCGCCCGGCAAGAAAGACTGAAAAAATGGCATCGGCTGCATGTTTTATGCCGACGACCTGACGTCATGGAAGAGGAGACAGCAACTGACGCAGGACCCAAGACTTTGTTATTCAGGCCGACAGATTACCCAAATATAATGACTGCAACAGTGAAACACGAAGAACATCTGGTCAGGGAGGCTGCCAGGAGACCTACAGCAACACTGAAGGAGCTGCAGGAATTTCTGGCATGTACTGGTTGTACACTACATGTAACAACAACCTCCTGTATTCTCCATATGTCTGAACTATTGGGTAGGGTTGCAAGACGGAAGCCTTTTCTTACACAGAAAAACATCCAGGCCCGGCTAAAATTTGCAAAACAATACATCAAGTCTCCCAAAAGCATGTGGGACAATGTGTTATGGTCTGATGAGACCAAGGTTGAACTTTTTGGCCACAATTTCAAAAGGTACACTTGGCACAAAAACAACACTTTGCATCACCAAAAGAACACCATCCACACAGTGAAGCATGGTGGTGGCAGTATCATGCTTTGGGGTTGCTTTTCTTCAGCTGGAACTGGGGCTTTAGTCAAGGTGGAGGGAATTATGAACAGTTCCAAATACCATTCACTTTTGGCCCAAAACCTTCAGTCATCTGCTAGAAAGCTGAAGATGAAGTGGAATTTCACCTTTCAACACGACAATGGCCCCAAGCATACATCCAAATCAACAAAAGAATGACTTCACCAGAAGAAAATTCAAGTTTTTGAATGGTCCAGACCTAAATCCAACAAAAAATCTGTGAGGGTGACCTGAAGAAGGCTGTGCATAAGAGTTGCCCTCACAATCTGACAGATTTGGAGCGCTTTTGAAAGGAAGAGTGGGCAAATATTGCCAAGTCAAGATGTGTCATACTGATAGACTCCTAACCAAGAAGATTGAATGCTATAATTAAATCAAAAGGTGCTTCAACAAAGTATTAATTTAAGGGTGTGCACACACAACAAAGTATTAGTTTAAGGGCGTGCACACTTATGCAATCAGCGTAGTGTATGTTTTTTTATTTTTTCCCCTAACAGATATGTTTGTTTTTCAATTGAATTGTACAGGTTATAGGTCACATTAAAGGTGGGAAAAGTTTTGAAATGATTTATTGTGGTCTCATTTTTTTTATATCACAAAAACCTAGCATTTAAACAGGGGTGTGTAAACTTTTTATATCCACTGTAAAAAAAAAAAAAAAAAAACTTTAAAAGGTCACTTCTTGCAGGAATAGATGAAAAAAATAAATTTTCACATTTAGCAATGATCCTTTTCAATAAGCACCTGTTATACTTGGCGTTTACTACCAGACATGACATCATCCAATTAGGGGAAGACATACATTCCTCAGTCTCAAACAGGCACAGACTGGAATTAAGCATTTGGTGACGATTAGTTGGCACAGCAGAATGGACAGAGGCAAGGATGGTAAAGAGACAGTGGGAATTTCTACTGGATGTCTTAGGGACTTGTCTGCCTGTACTGTGTTAGGAAAGAAGATAAGCATCCTGCACATCTAGGGTTGCCAAAAAAACACTCTCCAGCAGATATGTGCCATCAACTTGAGTTTGAGTCTTGGTGACTTGACAGTCTAAAGAATTAAAAATGATTCAGTTTTGTGTTAGTCTGATGATCCAACCAGTCGGTGTTGTAGTCATATTGATCAATCTCACTGGCGGTCTTCCTCTGCACCTTGTACCCTCAAATCTTTCCAATCATAATACCCTTTTCCAGTGAACTTTCCCTCTGAACTGTGGCATTTCCGGTTTAATTTCTTCTATGCTTGACTTATTGGTCTGTCTCGCTGCCCAAGGCACATGCAGGATTTCTTCTCCAGCACTACATTTTGACAGAGTCAATCTTCCTTCAATCTTGTTTCTGGATCGTCCAGCTTTCCCAGCTGTAGTTGACAACTGAGAATAAGACAGTATGAACTAGTTTAAACTTCGGCTGCAGTCTGATGTCCTTACTTTTAAATATTTTATCTAGAGACTTCATAGTCATCTCGCCCAGTGCCAAATGACATAATATTTCTTGACTGCTAGTTGAATCAGTGGTCATAAGGGCACACAAAAGGTTCATACTTGAAACCATCTTAATTTTTTCTCCATCGAGCTCAAATTTATCAATGTTATCAGTTGACATAATCTTGGGACATCTTCACGTTCAGTTCAAGTCCCATCCTTCGACTTTCTTCTCTGACTTTCCCCAGCAGATGTTCCTTACATTACTTTGTTTCAGGCAGCAGTGTTGTGTCATCAGCATACTTCAGACTGGAAGACTGATAACACTTAGACACACTTCAATGTCATCTTACTCATACTCAAGCTCCATTAGAAGGGGAATACAAATGTACAGCCTGAACCTTTTTGCTTTTAACATTTTGTTCAGATTTGTTTAAAATCAGAAAAAGCTTCCACTGTTTTTTTTTTTTTCTTTCTGGCACAGCAAATACAATGGAAAGAAAACTCTATATGCTATACAGAAAAGAAAGCTGCCTATTCATGTAAATGGAAATGGGTAGGTAAGCTTGAACACTTAAAAGCTGTAGAATTACTAAGCAAACAGCCTATACTCATTTTGGACTGCAGGGATAAGGATCCTGAAAATGGGGAACATCAGCCTGTGGTAACAATTTCCCCTAAAAATCTGTATGTTATGAGATTATGTCTTTTTTTATCTTTTACTTTGGGCTTTTACTTTCCCCCCTTCATGCTGCTTACTCTTGTTCATTTTTGATACAAAGATAAAAACTTAAAGCTGAAAACACTTTCTGTATCTAAGAACAGCAGAATGAAAAATTTGCTTAACATTCACCAGAGACAAGGATTTGGAGGGCCATCTAAAGTTTTCTTTCATTAGCTTCAAGCCGTCTCCAAAAGAAATATCTTGAGGGGTGACCCTTATGACAGCTGACCATTACCAAAGTCTGCACAATCTTACTGGGGAGCCAATCTTTCCAGTGTAAGCAAATGTTTCATCTGAACTGGCTGATGGAAGAGGGGAAGAAAAAATGCTTTGCCTTTATGCTTCCTTGGAAACTAATGAAGTGGAAAACTTGGAACCTAGTGGAACTAAAGATGATCACTGCACTAGCTTAAAACATTTGTCTGTAAAGTTAACACAATGAAAAGTACAGACCTCAGCTGACACATCTTGGGGATCAGCATATGTTCTCTGGAGGCCTGCCTTCTGTGGACCTGGGTGTCAGAAACTTGTGACAGAATTCACAACAAAGGTCTTTGGCACTTGTACATCTGTACTATTATGTCAGCAATTCAAACAGGAAAATAGGAGACATGTGAAGAGCCATCCAGGAAGATTCCTGCTCTGACCAAATGACCAAACCAGACCAAATTCAGGGTGGTCAACAGGTTTAGTAATTCAGCCAATCTTACCAACCAGTTGTTGCTTTCCAGCAGAATGTGAAGTTGCTGTTTTCTTACAGCTAAACTTGTCTCCATTAGGTCTGAGTTTATGCCCACTGTGTTTCCTCGAGAATGTGGCAGAATGATCAGGATCAGCAGCATAATCAAGTCTTAGGCCATCTTCAATTTGCCTGACTTCTAAGTTTGCTTCCACAGTTTTGTGCATCTGCTAAACAACCTGTACTCTCAACTCTTAGCTCACCATGGTCGTCATACTTTGTCCTTAAGCCCTAGACCCTACCCAGTACAAGATATCAATGGTCCTCAGCAGTAAAGTAAATTTATTACAATCTGAGGAAGATCTATTACTATGAAAACTTCTTTGCATTTACAGACTTCTACCTTTCAAAGCTTCAGGATACATTCTCAGTGCCCCAAACCATTAGTCAGTTCAAGATGAACCAACTAAAAAGACAGGTTTGTGCATCAAACCCTTAAAACTGTCCCTCTCTATGCTTTTGAGGATTAGTGGCTGGCTTATGCTGTTACTTTGCTGGGCAGCTTAGTTCACTCTTGGGGAAAACTTTCAAGTTTAAAAAAAAAAAAAGGTTGTTTTACTATACCCTTTAGAAAAAGTTACTTTTAAGCTAAGAGTTTTATGTTTCAGAGACTGGAATGAGAGGGGATAACACCAGTGGCTCTACTCGACAGAGGCACGGGAAACTAAGGTTGTGTGGCACTATGCCAGGGTAATCCTATGGCTAGGCTTGTAAAGGCCCCAGGGTCATTAACCTAGTACACATCTAGGAACCTATGAGACTTAACTGTACTTTTAAATGGAAGAGCACTTTTTCCTATTACTTTAAAGTTAAAGTAATTGAAAAAAAAAATTCTGTAAAAACTATTTTTGGGGGCTGGCAAACAATTTTAAAAAGAAGTTATGTACTCACCATAATGTTCCATCTGTCTTGTTGATCTTCATTCTTTCCTCAAAAATAGGTTAGGATCGGACTCAGATGATGCTACAACTCTCAGCCATAAGATCTCTCGAGCCTCTCTCTTATCCAAAATGCAGCCTGCCAACTACCTCACCTCTTGTTTGCTACTATATAGCATAAAAGGATAGGAAGAAATATGGGAAGCCATATCCAGAGTGATATAAACATGTAAATATACCTAGTCAGAGACCATGTAGCTGCTTGTTCCTCCAGAAGGCATGGACAGCGGTAGGTGGGAGGGATGTGAGGAAATGATGAAGCTCGACAATACAAATGGAATGTTATAGTCAGTATGCAACTTCTTTATTGATGTTGTCAATCTTCATTCTATCCTCACAAATTGGACAGCATCCCTAGCTATTTGAATCCAGAGCAGACTCGAGGAAGGATATTCCTGAGTATCACAGAACCAAATGATGCCCTACATCTGAAGGTCAGATCCAATTTGTAATGAGTGATAAAAGTATGAGGAGTAGCCCAAGGTGCTGCTGTACAAATGTCATCCACAGACATCAAAGAATGAAAAACTGTGGAAGTAGCCACAGACAGTACAGTTGTGTACACTTACCATAAATATAGATGTTCGAGTGTATTCACTGCTGCAGTCATTACATTTGGATAATCTGCGGGCAGGTTGCCCTAAGTCGGCCTGAATTCCAAAGTCTTGGGTCCTGCGTCGGTTGCTCTCTCTTCTTCCATGACGTCAGGTCGTCAGGGGTAGAAAACGCCATTTTCTTTAGTTTTTCTTGCCCCAGATGTCAGGTGCCCCCCAAATGGGGAGCAAATATATATAAGAATATATAAACTATATATACATGCAACAACATAAACTTTACCTTCATCTAAAAGCAAATACACCACAAAGGCTGTAGAATATAGTGAAGGAAAGAGAAGCTCCAGAATAAAAGGGGGATGGCGGGTGGGTAAACTGGACTGCAACAGTGAATACACTCGAACATCTACATTTACGGTAAGTGTACACAACTGTACTATGTCCTTTGTGTTTAAATGTTGCAGTCATTACATTTGGGTAGAATCCCAAAGCTATGGATGGGAGGCTGGAGCTAAACAGCATTAGGGGCGGCTATAAGGCCCTGCAGAACTGCAGTGGCAAAGCCTGCCCTGGACTTAGAGAAGAGAAGAGAAGCAAATGATAATGCTTTGTAAAAGTATGAAAAGAACTCCAAGTAGCAGCTTCTAGAATGTCTTTGGCTGGTACCCCTCTGAGAAACGCTGCTGATGTAGCTGCAGCCCTGGTGGAATGAGACCTAATGCCCTTGGGCACCGGTTTGCCATGATGCAAGTAGCAAAAACTAATGCAGTGGCTTATCCACTTTGAAATAGTCTGCTTTGAAATTGCCTTTCCCTCTGATCCTGCAGCAAATGTCACCAGTAGCTGCTCAGTTTTTTGTAGAGCTTTAGTCCTGCTCAAGTAGAATCTTAGTTGTCTGTGTACGTCCAAGAAATGCAGAATCCGCTCCCCCTTGTTCTGCGGATTTGGATAAAAAGTTGGCCGATGAATAGTTTGGTTAAGAGCCACACTGGAAACCACCTTAGGCATAAAGGATTGATTGGTCCTGAGGGACACCCTGTCTGGGTAAAATATGATAAAAGGCTCCACAGCCATGAGGGTGTTTAGCTCTGAAACCCTTCTTGCTGAAGTAATTGCCAGGAGCAAAGCTGTTTTCCATGACAAAAACTTTATATCTGCAGTAACAGCTGGTTCAAATGGAGGCAGGGTGAGCTTTTCCAACACAAAACTGAGGTCCCATGCAGGAATTGGTGATCTTCTGGGAGGCCTTAAATTTTTGGCCCCTCTAAGATACTGTTTTAGCAAAGGGTGAGAAAAGATCAGTGGCTCTGTGTTGTAATGAGCCGAGAAGGCAGAGGCAGAGATTTTTATTGATGAAAAAGATAGGCCTTTGTCAAGCATCTCAGTCAAGTATTGTAAAATCTTGAGGAATATTTGGCTCTGCTGTGTCAGTTCCTTGTGCTTGGTTCCAAGCACAGAATCTCTTCCATTTATCAGCATAAGATTTTCTAGTACTAGGCCTTCTGGCTTCCAAAATGACATCCATCACAGACTTACGGAGAGGTGTTGTTTGAATAACTACATGATCAGCCATGCTGCCAGGTTCAGTGTTTGGAGCTGATTGTGCAGGATCTGATTGTTTTGTTGAGACAGTAAGTGAGGTATATGAGGCAAGTACCAAACTGGGAATTGAGACATATTCCTTAGGATTGGATACCAGTGTTGGCGGGGCCAGTCCGGGAAAATTAGTATATTTTTGTTTTTTTCTTGTCTGACCTTTAGTAGGACCTTGGGAAAAAGAGGCAGAGGAGGAAAGGCGTAAACTGATAGGTTTTTCTAACTGAAGGGTAGGGCATCCACTTTCCATGCTTGTCTGTGATAAGTCCTTGGGCAGAATTTGTCCAGCTGATAATTCCGAGGAGAGGCAAATAGGTCTATGTCCGGGCTCCCCCATTTCTTTATTATCATGCTGAAGACTTGTGAATCCAGTTTCCACTCGTGAGGGTCCATAAGGTGTCTGCTTAAGTCGTCTGTCAGAGTATTTTGCTTTACTGACAGGAACTGAGCTTGAAGATGTACAAGGCTGTGTCCCACAATGCCATGGCTAGTCTGCAAAGGGGGTACGAGTGTGTGCCCCCCTGCTTGTTTATGTACCACATAACTGTGGTACTGTCCGTCTTTATCAGTAGTTGTCCTGGATGAAGTAAGTCCTTGAAGGCTGTCAGGGCATTTTGAACAGCTAACATCTCTTTTTGGTTGATATGCAGATGCATGTTTTGGGGTCCATATGCTCTGAATGCATCTTCCCGCCAGGTGGGCCCCCCATGCATAGTCTGATGCATCTTTAGTTAAGGTTTGGCTGGCCGGGGTTAGTGAAGGACCGTCCTATGTTTTGGTGACATGCCTCTGCCCACCAAAGAAACTCCTGTTGTAGGCAAGGAATGAGAGGAATCATTATTTCCGGAGTGTGACAATGTTGACTCCATAAACTTTTTAGGTACCACTGTAGTTTCCTCATATGCAGTCTTGCATATGGAATCAGTAGAATGCAGGAAGCCATGAACCCCAAAGCCTGCAGAATTTGTCTTGTAGATAACTGGGTTTTTGTTGCCATCTGTTTGAAGTAAATAGTCAGTTGCCTTTGTTTGTTTGGCGTGAGGAAAGCCATCTGGGCAGTTGTATTCAAGCTTTCACCCACGAATGTTATCTTTCGAGATGGTACCAGTTGTGATTTCTTTTCATTTATTGTGTACCCTAGGCATGTTAGAAGCCTTTTCACAAATGCCAGATGCTGATGAAGAATGTCCTTGTTCTCTGCTTGAATGAGACAGTTGTCCAAGTAAGGATACATTTGTATACTTCTTTGTCTGCAAAATGCAATTACTGGTGCCAGGCACTTTGTAAAGACCCTGAGCGCAATAGATAAGCCAAAGGGCAATGCAGAGAATTGGTAATGCATAAAGCCAGCCTTGAAATGAAGGTATCTTCTGCACGATTCCCTTAATGGGGTATGCAGGTATGCCTCTTAAGTCTAAAGTCACTAGCCAAGCGTTCTTGCCCAGCATGGGCAGAAGCTGCTGCAAAGTTAGCATTCTGAATTTTGGAATGTCCAGGAATGTGTTCAAAATTGATAAATCCAGTATTGGGTGCCAGGCCTTGTCTTTTCTGGGTACCAAGAACAGTCAAGTAAAACCCTTGTCCTTTTTCCTGTTCTGGTACTGGGTGAATAGCCCCCATATCTACGAGGGACGTAACTTGTTTCTGTGCCTCTGCCCAATGATTTTTTTGCAGATCTGGCCAACCACTTGGAATTGGCAGAGTGTGGAAGTGGAATCTGTATTCCTGGGATACTATGTTTAATATCCACTTTTCCTGGGTTATTAACTGCCAATTTTGAGTAGAACGTGCTAATTTTCCCCCTAAGGGAGTTGCCAAAAGATAAGTGCTTGAAGATGGCAGAGGGAAGTCATTGAGACTGTTTACTGTAGGGTTGTGTTTTATTTCCTCTAGATTTGGAGGTAGAGGCACCCCATTGCTTTGACCTGTAAGAATCCTGTGACTGGTATCCAGAACCTTTAGGGCGCCTGGATTTGCCCCGTGGAGCTCTGTTGGACACATGAAAGGACCATTTTTTTGTAGGTTAGTGTCTACTGAATCTTGGTGGCTGCACTTGTAAGAGGTATTTTACAGTTTGAATAGACTTTGCTTTGTCTTCCATTTTCTTTAAAACCTCTTCTGCCTTAATACCAAACAGAGTATCATGCTGTAAAGGTGCATTCAGCTATTTAGCTTTAACATCATCAGGCAAATTTTGCTCTTTTAGCCAAGCATGCCTTCTAATCACAGATCCAGTAACTGCGGCCCTGCAGGAGGCCTCTAAGGAATCAAAACCACATTGCAAAGTATGCTTTCCAACTTGTTCTACTGCATGCAATAGTTCCTGCAATTCTTTATTTTCTACACATTCAGAAATCAACATCATTTTCTGTTTCCGTAATCCCATAACATGCTGATGATACTTAAGCATATGAAACTGGCAGTTTAAAGCCCTAATTGTCAAGGTTGCAGATGTATAAATCTTCTTTCCCCATCTATCCAGTGCCCTGGAATCTCTATCAGAGGGGGTAGGATTTTTTTGCTGCTGAGGCCTTTACACCTTTTGGACCCTGTGAAACAGTTTCAGGGTCAGCAACATGGTTTTTGAATAAAAATTTGTGCGAGTCAGGAACCCTGTAATATATATCTGGCTTGCTAGGAGCCGGAGGTAAAGAGTCTGGAGTCAAGCTCGACTCCGAAAACACATCATCCATAATGTCTAAAACAAGAAGATATGTACTCACCATAACGTTCGATGTATGTAGTCCATCTCGCCTCACATTCTTACCCATGGGTTCGGAGCCGAATATCGGCTCTGACGCGGCCTATTTACTAGCTCAAAAGTCTCTGATTGGCTGGGCTAAGAGGGTATCCCATAGTACACTGCTTTGCATCCCCAGATCTAGTTTGCTGCAAACAACTCAGTTATTGCATACATAACACACATCCATACAAACAGATTATCCAAACAAATTAATCAAAGGGACTCTGTATGATAAAATTTTACCTCCAAATCCTCCAGGCCGGGGGAAGGCGGGAGGGTAAGTAAGAATATGAGGCGAGATGGACTACATACATCGAACGTTATGGTGAGTACATAACTTCTTGATGTTATGTAGTCCTATCTCGCCTATATTCTTACCCATGGGACAGCGTCCCTAGCACCTACAACCTGGGTGGCTCATAGGAAAATACTCCTGAGAACTGTGGAGCCAAAAGAAGATCTGCCCCTGGAAAACACGTCCAATTTGTAATGAGAGACAAAAGTGTGAGAAGCCCAAGTGGCCGCAGCACATATATCATCCATCGACAATCTAGCTTGATAGGCTGTGGATGTGGAGACAGCTCTTGTGGAGTGGGCTTTAGGTGGAAAGGGCAAAGTTTTACCTGCTGTGTGATAAATGAAGGAAATAGAGCTAGCTATCCATCTAGAGAGTGTGACCTTGGATACCGGAGAACCAAGCCGGTTTTCGGAAAAGGAGACAGAGTTGGTCAGATTTCTGAATATCTTTTGTCCGATGGAGATAGAAGTGTAACTGTCTATGTACATCTAATTGGTGAAATCTGAATTCTGCCTTGTTGGAAAAATTGGGGAAAAAAACTGGCAGCTCAATAGACTGATTTATATTAGACAGGGAAGCCACATTGGGAAGGAATGACTGGTTAGGTCTAAGGGAGACTCTATCTTTATGGAAGATCAAATATGGGGGTTTGATGGAAAAAGCTTGGATTTCGGAGACCCGCCTCGCTGAAGTGAGAGCTATTAAAAAAGCTGTTTTCCATGTTAGAAACTTTAACTCACAGGTAGCTGCAGGCTCGAAGGGTGGAAGAGTGAGGGCTTGAAGAACAAAATTGAGGTCCCAGGGCTTAACAGGTTGTGATACTGGGGGACAAAGCAATAGGGTACCTTTAAGGAATGCTTTACATAGTCTGTGTGCCATAAGGCTAGGCTCATTGGCCACGTGGAAGCTTGATATAGCCGCCAGCTGAACTTTGATGGTGGCTGAAGCGGACCCCTGATAGAACAATATAGACAAAAAATCCAAAATGGAATCCATTGGAGCCGTGTAGGGATCAATGCCTCTGGAATGAGCCCAAATAGAGAATATTTTCCATTTGCTAAAGTAGATTTTTCTAGTGGATGGTTTATGAGAGGACGACAAAATATGGACTACATCTGGCGAAAAATTATGGCATCTGACTAAGGATGGAAGTGGAGTAGCCAGGCTGTCAGCCGGAGTGTCCTCAGAGAGGGGTGGAACTGTCCCAACATGCAAGTCAGTAAGTCTGGAAGGGGTTCCAGAATCCAAGGAGTACCCACAAAGTAGGGTTGAAGGAAGGGGAACCATACTTGACGAGGCCAGTCTGGGGCAATCAGAATCATCCTGCTTCCCAAGGATTGCGCTTTCTGAATCACCCTTGAGAGAAGGAGAAAAGTACAGTTTTGTACCTACCATAAATGTAGATGTCCGAACAGGATAGCATCTGCAGTCCTTACAAATGGGTTGTCCTGTCGTCAGGCAGCCCTTCGGTCGGCCGGATTCCAAAGTCTGGGTCTGGCCTCGGCTGGTGTCGCACTTCACCCGACGTCATAGCTGCAGTTCTTCGGGTATAAAGGCATCAGCCGACGCCATTTTCCTCAGTGTTTCTTGCCCCAGATGCCAGTTGCCCTCCAGGATAGCTAAATTTTTGGATAAATGCCAATGTTTCCAAAAGGTAGAAGGCAAACACAAAAAATAAGCATGTATGTACATATATACAAACAAATACACCATAAGAAATCCCCCCCAGCTACCTATTAGGTGGGCAAATACCCTAGGAATACCACAGAGGGGAAGGAGGGTGGGTAATCCTGACTGCAGATGCTATCCTGTTCGGACATCTACATTTATGGTAGGTACAAAACTGTACTATGTCCTTCAAGGATGCATCTGCAGTCCTTACAAATGGGTAGAATACCATAGCCAAACTAGGGGAGGAGGAAGAAGAAATTATGGTGTAGTTAGGATCCCTTGCAAAACAGCAGTGGCAAACCCTGCTCGGGATCTAGAGTATAGAGGTAAGTTATAATGCTTGGCAAATGTATGCACGGAGGTCCAAGTAGCAGCCTCTATAATGTCCTTGGTAGCCACTCCTCGTAAGAAAGCTGTGGTAGTGGCTGTAGCCCTTGTAGAATGAGGCCTTATGTTCTGTTGAATTTGCTTTCCATGGTAGGAGTAACAGAATCTAATGCAATTTCCTATCCACTTGGAGATTGTCTGTTTGGAAATTGCTTTTCCTTCCCTTCCTGTTGCATATGCTACCAGAAGCTGGTCAGTTTTTCTATTGCCCTTGGTTCTGTCCAGGTAGTAGCGCAACTGTCTATGTACATCCAAGGTATGCAGCAGTCTTTCCCCCCTGTTCTGTGGATTGGGAAAGAAGGTAGGTAGATGGCTTGCCTGGTTTAGAGACACTCTGGATACCACCTTAGGCATAAATGTAGGATTAGTTCTCATGGACACTCTATCTTGATGGAAGATTAGGAAGGGTTGTACTGCCATTAAAGCCTGTAGTTCCGAAACCCTTCTTGCTGAAGTAATTGCCAGCAGGAAAGCAGTTTTCCAGGATAGGTGTTGAAGATCTGCTGTTGCTGCTGGTTCGAAAGGGGGGAGTGTCAATTTTTCTAGCACAATGTTCAAGTCCCATGCTGGTAATGGTGGTTTCCTAGGAGGTTTTACATTCTTAATTCCTCTCAGAAACTGCCTGAGTAGAGGATGTGAAAAGACAGGGGGATCGAAGCTGTATTCTGCAAAAATAGCTGATGCATGTATCTTGATGGAGGAATAGGACAGGCCTGTATGGAGAAGCTCTGCCAAATACTCCAGGATGTTGGCAATGTCTACCTTTGACACATCTTTCCACTTTCAGTACTCCAAATGAGAAACCTTTTCCATTTTCCTGCATAGTTCCTTCTTGTTGAAGGTCTGCGGGCCTCAAGGATAATGTCTTTAACCCTTTGGGATAAATCTGGGTTAGTTGCTCTTATGTAATGTTCCAGGCAGTCAGTTGCAGAGTTTTCAGGTTTGGATGCAGGATGTTGTAGTCGCTCTGAGTTAACATCAAAGGAATCAGGGGTAGTGTCCACGTTTTCCCCCCGAGACATGCTCCTCAGTAATGGATACCAATGTTGTCTTGGCCAATCTGGAGCTATCAGAATTATCCTTGGACGTTCCTCTTTGATTTTCAGTAGTACCTTGTGCATCAAAGGAAGAGGTGGAAATGCATATGCTTTCAGGCCTTTCCAACTGAAGGATAGAGAGTCCACCTTCCAAGCAAGTGGGTGGTATGTCCTTGTGCAGAATTTCTTGAGCTGGTGATTGAGTGGGGATGCGAATAGGTCTATTTGTGGCAGTCCCCATTTCTTTGTGATGGCCTTGAAGATGTCCCGGTGTAGCATCCATTCGTGAGCATCCGAGGTAGTTCTGCTTAACATGTCTGCTAGGATGTTTTCTTTTCCCGGTACAAATATTGCCTGTAACTGAATGTTGTAACTCAGAGCCATATTCCATAGGTCCAGAGCCATTCGGCATAGAGGGTATGAATGAGTGCCTCCCTGTTTGTTGATGTACCACATGACTGTGGTGTTATCTGTCCTTATCATCAATTGGCCTTCTTGGAGGAATGGTCTGAAATTCTGGATTGCTAGTTTTACTGCCAGCATTTCTTTTTGATTTATGTGCAGGTGCAGCTGATCTGGAGTCCATAAGCCTTGTATGCACTTGTCCAGCATGTGGGGCCCCCAACCGAGGTCTGAGGCGTCCGTTGTGATGGTTTGGCTTGGTTGAATGCTGTGGAAGGACAAACCTGGGTTTGACTGGCATGCCTGAGCCCACCATAGGAACTCTTGTTTCAGGCATGGGATTAGTGGTATTTCGGTTTCTAAGCTGTGCCTGTGTTGAGACCATAAATTCTTTAGGTACCACTGTAGCTTTCTCATATGCAGTCTGGCATGGGGGACCAGGATTATGCAGGATGCCATGAAGCCCAAGGCCTGCAGTACTTTCCTTGCTTTTAGTTTGTTCTGCTTTGTTAATGCCAAGAAGTAAAGAGGAAGTTGTTCTTGTTTTTCTGCAGTTAGGAATGCCATCTGTTTTACTGTGTCCAACTCTGCACCCAAGAAGGTTATAGTTTGGGATGGTATCAGTCTTGACTTTTTTAAATTGACTGTGTATCCCAGGGCTTGTAGTAAGCAAATGACTCTTTGTAAGTCTTGTGTCAGCTTGTTTTTGTTGTCCGCTTGTATCAGGCAGTCGTCCAGGTATGGATAAATTTGGATTCCCTGAAGCCTGCAGTGAGCGATTACTGATGCCAGGCATTTCGTGAACACTCTGGGCGCAGTAGATAAGCCAAAGGGCAATGCTGAGAATTGACAATGCTCTGATCCTGCAAGAAATCTGAGGTATCTTCTGCAATTTGGTCGTATGGGGACGTGCAGGTATGCCTCCTTGAGATCTAGAGTTACCAGCCAATACTCCTTGCCCAGCATGGGAAGAAGTTGCTGTAGGGTCAGCATTTTGAATTTTGGAACAATGATGAAAAATGTGTTTAAAGCGGACAGGTCGAGAATAGGCCTCCAATTTTTCTCTTTTCATGGTACCAGGAAGAGTCTGGAGTAAAATCCCTTGCCTTGTTCTGTAGGTGGTACCCTTTCCACAGCTCTCATCTTTGCTAATTGAGCTATTTGTTTTAGAGCTTCTGTCTTTTGATTTGGTGGTAGGTTTGGCATTCCTCTTTTTACTGGTAAAGTGTGGAAATGAAACCTGTAGCCTTGGTCTATAGTTTGCAAAATCCACTTGTCTCTTGTGATATAGTGCCAGTTTTTTGAAAATAAGACTAACTTTCCGCCTAAGGGTGCTGCTATTTGTTCCCTGGTAGGCGGAGTCAGAGCCAAGTCACTGTGATTGTCCTGTTGCAGTGGTAGTGGTTGTGTCTGTGCCTCGTTGGTTGTTGCCTTGCCACTGGCGTCCCCTGTAGGCACCACCTCTGGATTGATTTCTGCCTCTTGAACGCCTATTCCTGCCTCTCTGAGTTTTAGAGGAGTCTGGAAAGGACCAATTTTGGAAGGCCAGTTCCTGCTAAACCTTGGGGCTGAACCTGTAAGAAATCTTTCACTGTTTGTACAGATTTTGCCTTCTCTTCCATTTTCTTCAGTACCTGTTGGGCAGGAGAACCAAATAGACTGACCTTATCCATAGGAGCATCTAATAGCTTTGCTTTAACATGATCCGCAAGACCTGTTCTTTCAACCATGCATGCCTTCTTATAACTGTGCCAGTCATGGCTGATCTAAATGAAGCCTCCAGTGCATCATAGCCACATTTTAAGGAATGGTTACTAACCTGCTGAATGTTATTCACCATTTCTAGAACATATTTCTTATCTAAGGAATCATCAGAGGACAGTTTCTTAGTTAACTGATCAAGCATAAACTCTTGGTATTGGATCATATGAAACTGACAGTTCAAAGCTCTAGCTGAGAGAGTAGCAGAGGTGTATCCTTTTTTACCCCATCTCTCTAAGGACCTGGATTCCCTTTCAGAAGGGAGAGGGTTTTTCGCTGAGGTAGGCCCCTGGGATATAGTCTCAGGATCTGCAAAAGGAGCCTTGTATAAATGGTGATGAGTGTCCGGGACCCTGTAGAACCTATCGGGCTTAGCAGGGGCTGGAGGTAAAGTATCAGGAGCAGTGCAAGCATCATTAAATGCATCATCCACAACAGGAAGAACTGGAGGTATAGCTAAAGGCCTATGTTGCGGTAAGTGTAAAAAGGTCCTAAGCCTTTTTCTTGAATCTGAGAAATCTTGTCCCTGCCATTGGAATTGCTCTCTCATGGCATGTAAAGTTTCCCCAAAGGAAAATTCCTCTGGTGGAGAGGCAGAAGGAATCGATTCTTCAGCATCGGAATCTTCATAAGTAGAAAAAGGAGCCTCTGGATGGTCTGTATTGTCTGTATCATCAGAAGAGTCATCTGAGGACACTGGCTCAGGGGCTCTGCTCTAGGTCTCTTTTCTGGAGGTTGAGAGGCCCTGTCTGGGTGAGATTGGGATCCCCTTATTAAAGAGATGAGATCCTCTGCCAGAGTAAGCATTTGGGAACTGGAACTGGGCCTGTGAGAGGGGGGCTTAACAGGCACAGACTTAGAAGTTTTGGCTGCTTTAGCCCTGGCAAAGGCTTTTATAGACATGGCTGCAGGAGGCCTAGCAGCACCACGTGCTGGGGTAGAAACATCCAAAGGGATGGTGTCCGATAATTCTTGTGAAACCACAGTAGTAGGTAAAACTTCAGAGGCCGATTCAACTAGGGTAGAAGGGGCCTCGGTAGTAGTCATGGATTCGGCTGAAGATTGAACCGTTTGCTACGGGGTACTTAGCTTTTTAGAAGTCTTCGAAGTAGTATTTGGTAGTAGTAATCTCTGGATCTGACCGACCGGCACTTGCGAACAGCTTCTGCTTCGGGCGCCACGCGGCAAGAAAGACTGGGGAAAATGGCGTCGGCTGATGCCTTTATACCCGAAGAACTGCAGCTATGACGTCGGGTGAAGTGCGACACCAGCCGAGGCCAGACCCAGACTTTGGAATCCGGCCGACCGAAGGGCTGCCTGACGACAGGACAACCCATTTGTAAGGACTGCAGATGCATCCTTGAAGGACATCGGAGGGAAAGCATAAAGCAGACCGGAGGGCCAATTGTGAGCTAGAGCGTCCCTGGGTGATTCCCCCGGTGGGGGGATCAGCGAGAAGTAGTTGCTGCATTTCGCATTGAGAGGGCTGGCAAAAAGGCCGCAGCAAGGTTGACCCCATCTGCTGAAGATTCGCTCTGCCACCAGGCGATTCAGGGACCACTCGTAGGGCATAAGTATCGCCCTGCTTAGCTTGTCCGCTATCACATTGGTCTTCCCTGGGATGTGCATTGCCACTAGAAACCGTTGGGCAGCTATTGCCCAATGCCACACGCGCATGGCCTCCCTGCATAGTGGATAAGATCTGGTTCTTGCTTGTTGAGATACCACACTACTGACATGTTGTCTGAGTGTATCGTAATAGAATCTAGAAGGAGGACCTCAAAGTGCCTGCAACGCAAGAAGCACTGCTCTCATCTCCAGGACATTTGTGTGTAAATATATCTCGTGCTCCTGCCACGTGCCTTAGACCATCCTGCTGAGATAATGCCCCCCCACCTATCTGGGAGGCGTCTGTGGTCACTGTGGCCACAGGGACGGGGGACGGGTGGAGCAAAGGGTTTTCCTACGTTCAAGTTGTTGGTGCACAGCCATCAACGGAGGTCCTGCTTGCATTTGTCTGTCATTAGGATTGGATGGGATAATGGAAGTCTTTGGAGGGACCACTGGACAAAGAGAACCCATTGAAGAATTCTCATGTGTAATCTCGCTAACGGGACCAACATGATAGTAGCTGCCATGGTCCCTAGGAGTTGAAGAATCAGTCTTGCCTTCGCATGTCTCAGAGGTATCAGCATGAGAATTTGTTGTTGCAACCCTGTGATTCTTTCTTTTGGTAGGAATGCTCACATTTGAATGGTGTCCAGCTCTGCTCCTATAAAGGTGACACGCTGTGAGGGCAACAAGGCAGATTTTTTCCAGTTTATCGTGATGCCTAACTGGTGACATAGACTGATGGTAGTGTCCCTGGTCTGAATTAGTAGATGCCTGGTGGGGGCGGTGAGGAGCCAGTCGTCCAGGTACGGAAACACCTGGAATCCTTGACGTCTCAAGTAAACCGTCACCACTGCCATGCACTTGGTGAACACCCTGGGGGCTGTGGTGAGACCAAAGGGCAGGGTTCAAAACTGGAAATGTCTGGCTCCCAGCCTGAAGCGTAGATGACACCTGGATGCCCTGTCCATTTTGATATGGTAGTAAGCATCCTTCAGGTCGATGGAGCACATCCATACTTCCTTTCCCAACAATGGGAGAATAGACTGTAAGGTGACCATATGGAATTTGGACTTGTGTATGTAATGGTTGAGTTGACCGAGATCTAGTATGGGTCTCAGGTCCCCTGTTCTTTTCGGCACCAAAAAGAATCTTGAGTAAGTCCCTGATCCGATCTGGTCTGAGGGGACTGGTTGGATGACTCCTTTTTCTAGCAGCTGAGATATCTCTGAGGCTGCTTGATCCCTTGACTGGGTGGAACGCCGCGGATTTTTCTGATGGGAGGGGGTGCTGAAGAGAATGGAATGGTGTAACCTCCGGAAATTATCCTTAATACCCATCAGTCCTGGATGATGTTTTCCCAGGCTTCCGGATACAAGGAAATTCGACCCCCGACTGGCTCTGGATACGCACAGTCGGGCACACCCTCAGGAATGACAGTATGGGGGGCCATGAAAGGAGTCGCAGTCCCCAGAATTGAGGGGGCCCCCTCTGCCTCTGGGGCGATGTCTCCCTGAATAACTCCCCCCTCCCCTGCCTCAGGAGGGGGTTTCACCTTGTGCGGCAGGAAAAAACCTTTGTGATTTCTTGAACCACATCTTTCCCCCTCGCTGAGCCTTGGGATAAGGCCTAGACGGGAGGGAAAAACGGACCCCTACGGCAGATAGGGTCTTTCCCTCTTGCTCGCACCTGGTGAGGGTGTCTTTCACTTTGGTCCCAAACAATGAGGAACCATCAAAAGGGGCATCAGTGAAGGAAAACTTGAAGGCCTCCGCAAAGTGGCACAGGCGCAGCCAGGCTTGCCTTCTAAGGGCTACACCTGAGCTGGCCGTCCTACTTGCTCCCTCGGCCGCATACAAAATGAGTCGCATGGACGAGTTTGCGATGGAGATGAGGGTAGAAACCTGTGTGTTGACTGTCTGGGCCACCGCTTCAGGTATGTTACCCGCAAGAGTATCTCCCAACTCCTTAAGGAGATTTCTCTGGAGCCGAGTGAAATGAGATAAGTAATTCAGCGACCTTAAGGTGAAGGTGGCTGAAGACAAGGTACACTTTCCGTACCGGTCCATAGTCCTAGACTCCTTGTTAGGAGGATGGACCGAAGAGGAAGACTCTGCAACTTCCTTCTGGGTGGCTGCCGCCACCACCATGGCATCTACCGGGACTCCCTTTGTCAGAAATTATTTTCCGTGAGGGACGGAGAGAAATTTGTTAAGGTGCCGAGGTACTGGCTCCACCGAATCAGGGTTTTCCCACACCCTTCGACAAATAAGGTCAAGTTCATCGAAGGGTGAAGACACCCAGGAGGCAGAAGGTTGAGTGCCAAAAGCCTTACGGAATACTGACTCCTCCACGGAAGGGGCTTTGGAAGGCCAGTCTCCTCTTTGTTTCAGGATCTCCAGGATATCAGAGAAGGAAACATCATCAGAGGAAGACTTGGGGGACCCTTCCGATTCCTCGAGGTCAGTATCGGAAGTGACAGACTCGTCCTGGGAGTCTATGTGCTTCCTCTTGCAAAATTTCTTTCTGGGAGGTTCCTCAGGCACAGGCTCTGAGGGACCTTCAGAAAGTGTGGGACCGCTCGTGGGGGTATCCTTAGGGCCTGGCGCTCTGCTGTCCAAGGATTAGTGGGTGTCAGAAGCTCTCGCCAGAGTGGTAGGGGATGGAATGACGACCCGAGTGACGTAGCTGACGACCTGGCCAGCGCGTTCCGCATGGCTTCGAAGGCAGGTTCCCCCGAGTCCGAGGACCTACCGGCCTCCAAGGCCATGACCGGGACCGGGGTCCCCCCAGCCGATGCACCGAGTGGGAGATTCGGAACCGAAAGATGTCCCAAGGGATCCCCTTCGGGCCCGACCGAGAAAACCAGAGTCTCGAACCCTGTGGACGGAACCGACATGGTCGAAGCCGAGGTCGGCACCGATAAACCCCGAGGGGGTATCGGAGCCGGCGCAGGAACATCACTCGGAGCGGAACATACCGGCTCCAACAGCAGGGATGTGCTCGGAGGAGGAATCGATGAAACAACCATAGGAATTGGCTCCGGAGCCGACTGGGTCGGAGTCGAAAACAATTTAGCCAACACCGGCGACTGCAGGAGCCTCTGCACCACCCTATCCACATCCAAATCAGAAAGCCTGGAGGATTTGGAGGAAATGGATGGAGACTGAGACCTCTTATCTGGTGAACCATGCCTCACACTCGGCGACCGGCTCTGAATGGGTTTGAGAATGATTGGAGCGGACGCTGATTCACTTAACACAGACACCTCCTGCAGCCCCGACAGTGGAGCTGAGGAAGCAGTATCCAATATAGTAATCTTCTCCAGAGGCTCCGAAGATGCCGATGGAGCCGGAGACCTTGTCTTGGACTTGGATTTCGACTGGGAGCCGAATCTATAGCCTCCTCAAAAGATGGTTTAAGCAGTCCATTTAAAATCAATTTGTTTTTCCTCTCTTGGAGCACCCTAGGATTGAAGGCGTGGCAAAAGCTACATGACTCCTGTAAATGGATGGCTCCAAGACAGTAGACACAAGTGTCCATCGGTGATGGACATTTTATATCCGCGCTTTGAACACTTTTAAAGCCAGAAGGCTTATGTTCTTTCTGATCCTTAGACTTATCCTATGCAAAGTACACAGCGTAAGTACAGTGAACAACTACTAACAGCAGACAGTACCACAGAGAAAAGCGAAGCTCTTAATCAACCAAAAAAAAAGGCAACAAGAACACAGAGAACCTCTAACTTAAACGGTTCTCAAAAAACAATACAATACAAAAAACAGACGAAATACTCAACTAAAGGAGGACTAGGTCCTCTAACTAAAACAGGCCTAGCCCATGGGAACAGTTAGGGATACCACACAAAAACAACACTAAACACACAAACACAACTACCGCAGCAAGAGTAGCTATTAAAATAGCTTTTTAAGTATAAAGCAACCAATTTCTCAAGAGAAATAAGTAAAAAAAGAGTACTTAGCCACAGCCAAGCGAGACCGCGTCCGAGCTCTACAAGTGGCAAACGAGATCTGGGGATGCGAAGCAGTGTACTATGGGATACCCTCTTAGCCCAGCCAATCAGAGACTTTTGAGCTAGTAAATAGGCCGAGTCGGAGCCGATATTCGGCTTCGAACCCATGGGTAAGAATGTAGGCGAGATAGGACTACATAACATCAGGAGATATGGCTAAAGGCCTATGCTGAGGGAGAAGAAGGAAATCCCTACGCCTCTTTTTTGATTCTGAGAAATCTTAACTCTCCCAGTGAAAATGCTCCCTCAAAGTATGCAAGGTTTCTCCAAAGGAATAATCTTCAGGAGGAGATACAGATGGGATAGATTCCTCTGCATCAGAATCCTCATACGGTGGTATAGAAAATTCCTGAACAGAAGAGGAATCAGAAGAAATAAAAACCTGATATGAAGATTCATAATCAGTGTCTTGCCTAGGCCTCTTATCAGGAGGGGGTTGGGAACCCCTGATCAAGGTAATTAGGTCTTCAGCCATTTTGATCATCTGCTTTTTGGGCATAGAGGCCTGAGCATGTGGCTCACGCGTCAGTTTTTTAGCTTTAGAAGTTGCTTTTGTCTTTGATTTTAAACCTGGCGTCGGTTTTATACAGAAATGCTGAGGCCTGAAGACACCCTCAGAAGCCGGTGCCTGCTCAGCGGCTCCGGACCCATCCGAGGGAGAGACATCTGCAGGTACAATACTTTGAGACTCTCGCAGCGTGCTGGACTCCACATGAGTCTCGGTAGAGGCCTGCGACTCGAAAGTAGCGGGTATCAGGGGCTGCGAAAGCACCTCACTGAGTACCGGCAAACTGGCGAGTGGCCTAGGAGAAGCTTTGTCGTCGGCTTTGGATCTCGACTGCCTTTCTCTGCCCTTTTCTTTGCGTTTTTTATGTACTCCGGTAGTCGGATTACTATCCAACGACATTTCAGGATAGTTAAATCTGTTTCCAAAATATTTTGAAGCAAAGATATACCGACGCTTAATAGTGCGTTGGTTAAACCTAGCACAAAACCGACAGCTAGGCATGTTATGATCAGGGCCTAGGCAAGGAATACAGTACAAATGGAAATCCTTATGAGGTATTTGCTTCCCACAAGTAATGCAATTATTAAGTTTTACTGACATCGGTATGGAGCAAGAAAAGGTTTCCCCAAGGGGTACTTAGCTTTAGTGAAGACTTCGATTCTGAAACTCAAATTCGAATATTTCAAGAGTAGGCCAACCGGCACTTGCGAACTGCTTCTGCTTCGGGCATCGTGCGGCAAGAAAGACTGTTGAAAATGGCGTTGGCTGCCAATTTTATACCCCTGACGACCTGACGTCATGGAAGAAGAGACAGCAACCGACGCAGGACCCAAGACTTCGGAATTCAGGCCGACTGAGGGCAACCTGGCAGCAGATTACCCAAATGTAATTACTGCAACAGTGAAACACGAAGAACATCACTTGGGTTATCTGCCTGCAGGTAGCCCTCAGTCAGCTCAGATACCAGAGACTTAGTATTTCTGCGTCGGATGCTGTCGCTTCATCCATGATGTCAGGTCATAAAAACAGGCAGCCAACGCCATTACATCAATTTTTCTTGCCCCAAATGTCAGGAGCCCCCAAATAGGGAGCTAGTATATGGTGAGGAAAACACCACCAGTAAAACATAAATACCAATACCAGTAGGAATAGCCATAGAGAAGAGAGAGAGAGAAAACCAGGGGGCTGGAGCAAGGGAAACCAGGACTGCAACAGTGAATACACTCGAACATCTACATTTATGGTAAGTGTACACAACTGTACTATGTTCTTCATGTTTCACTGTTGCAGTCACAACACATGGGTTGATTCCCAAATCTAAGGAAGGGTGGAGGCAGTCAAGAAGAGTTAGGGTTGGCTAGTAGGCCTTGCAAGACTGCTGTAGCAAATCCTTCCCTGGATTTGGAAAAGATAGGCATGTGGTAATGCTTTGTGAAGGTGTGTAGAGAACTCCAGGTAACAGCTTCCAGTATTTCCCTTGTAGGGACTCCCCTGAGAAATGCTGTAGAGGTAGATGTAGCTCTAGCGGAATGTGTTTTGACCCTCTGAGGGGTTGGTTTTCCATGGTGCTTGTAGCAGAAATGGATGCAGTGTGCTATCCATTTGGAAATGGCTTGTTTTGAAATGGCCTTGCCCTCTGCCCCTACTGCAAAGCTGACTAGCAGCTGGTCAGATTTTCTGAAAGGCTTAGTCCTATCAAGGTAGAACCTGAGCTGTCTGTGCACATCCAAAGAGTGCAGGATCCTTTCCCCTTTATTTTGAGGATTAGGGAAGAAGGTTGGCAAATGGATGGATTGGTTGAGACACACTGGACACCACTTTAAGCATAAAGGAAAGGTTAGTTCTGAGGGAAACCCTGTCAGCATGGAAAATAATGACGGGTTCCACAGCCATCAGTGCTTGTAACTCAGACACTCTTCTAGCTCAAGTGATGGCTAGAAGCAAGGCTGTTTTCCAAGAAAGGAATTTTTAACTCTGCTGAAGCAGCAGGTTCAAAAGGGGGAAGCGTGAGCTTTTCCAGAACAAAGTTAAGGTCTCAAGCGGGGGTGGGTGCCCTCCTTGGTGGCCTTAAGTTGTTTGCCCCTCTCAGGAACTGTTTGATGAGAGGGTGAGAGAATGAGGTGGCTCAGTATTGTAATGAGCCAAAATGGCAGAGGCATGGATCTTAATGGAAGAGAAGGATAGGCCTCTGTGTAGTAGTTCTGCTAGGTAATCCAGGATTAGAGGTAAGGGTGGCAGTTCTGTGTCCTTTCCTTTAGAATGAATCCAAGAACAATACCTTTCCACTTTTCAGCACAGGATTTCCAAGTGGGCCTTCTGGCTTCAAGGATGATGTCCAGCACCTGCTTGCTTAGGGTTGCTGGTGGGGTATTTAAGGAATAAATCAGGCTGCAAGATTTAGGGTCTGCGATTGTGGATACAAAATCTGTCCCTCCTGCTGAGGAAGCAGGGTTGGGGTCTGGTGTAGGTACCAGAGTGGCACCGTTGTCAGGCTGCGCAGGAGTGAGTACCAGTGCTAGCATGGCCAGTCCAGGGCAATCAGAATTGTCCTTGGCTTGTCTTGTTTTACCTTGAGTAATACTCTTGAGATAAGGAGCAGAGGGGAAAAGGCATAGATTGAGAGGTTTTCCCATTGAAAGGATAGGGCATCCACCTTCCAGGCCCTGCTGTGAGGGTTCCTGGTGCAGAATTTGCTTAACTGGTGGTTGTCGGGGGAGGCAAAGAGATCCACCTCTGAGGTCCCCCATTTATGGATTAGAAGGTTGAAGGTGCTGGGCTCCAATTTCCACTCGTGTGGGTCTAGGATATTTCTGCTTGTCATCTGTCAGTGAATTTTGTTTGCCTGGCAGGAATTGAGCTTATAGATGAACTTGGTTGTCCAAGGCTGTGTTCCACAGGGCCATTGCTAATCTACAAAGTGGGTAAGAATGGGTTCCCCCCTGCTTGTTGATGTACCACATAACTGTGGTGTTGTCTGTTTTTATCAGCAGTTGCACTGGAAAAGCTGTCAGGGCATTCTGTACAGCTAGCATCTCTTTTTGTTTGATGTGCAGGAGAATTTGCCTTGGGCTCCAGTGACCCTGAATACATTTGCCCACCATGTGAGCCCCCCATGCATAATCTGATGCATCTGTAGTTAGGGTCTGGGTGGCGTGGGGTTGAGTAAAATGCAGTCCCTTGTTGTGGTTGCACGCTTCTGTACACCAAAGGAACTCTGTCCTTAGACAAGTTATGATGGGAATGACTGTTTCCAGGTTCTGAGAATGTTGGGACCAAAGACTTTTTAAGTACCACTGAAGTTTTCTCATATACAGTCTTGCACATGGAATTAGCAGAATACATGAGGCCATGAACCCTAAGGCTTGCAGTATTTTTCTTGTAAATAGCTGGGTTTTGGTGGCCAATTGTTTGAAGTAGTCTGTCAGATAGACCTGTTTTTCTGAAGTGAGGAATGCCATCTGGGAAGTTGTGTCCAAGCTTGCTCCCAGGAATACAATCTTTTGACTGGGTACCAGTTGTGATTTCTTTACGTTGATCTTGTACCCCAATGAAGTTAGAAGGCTTTTTATAAATGTCAAGTGCTGAAGCAGCAACTCCTGACTGTCCGCCTGAATCAGGCAGTCATCCAAGTACGGGTAAATTTGGATATTTTTCTCCCTGTAGTATGCAATGGCTGGAGCCAGGAATTTTGTGAATACCTTGGGCGCAGTAGATAAGCCAAAGAGAAGTGCAGAGAACTGATAATGCATAGACCCTGCCCTGAAATGTAGGTATTTCCTGCATGACTCCCTTATGGGGATGTGCAGCTAGGCTTCTTTTAAGTCTAGGGTGACTAACCAGGCATCCTTGGCTAACATAGGGATAAGTTGTTGCAGGGTAAGCATCTTGAATTTTGGTACCACCAGGAAGGTGTTGAGAATTGAAAGATCCAGGATTAGGGGCCAAGAACCCTCTTTTCTGGGTTCCAGGTATAAACTGGAGTAGAATCCTTGACCCCTCTCTGTTCTACTGTTATAGGGCTGAATAGCTCTACTATTGAGCAGGGAAAGTACTTGGTTTTGCGCCTCTGCCCACTGGTTTGGAGGAAGGTCTGGAAACCCGTTTGGGGTTGGCAGTGAATGGAAATAAAATTTGTACCCCTGGGTTACAATGTTGAGGACCCATTGGTCCTGACTGATGGACATCTGTTTTTTTGCATGAAGGGCAAGTTTTCCTCCTAGGGGCACAAGCAATTGAGCAGGGCTGGGAAGCAAAGTTGAGAAGTCATTGTGAGCTTTTTCCATAAGGAGGTGGCTTACCACTCCCTGTTCTAGGGGTGGGGGCACTCCATTGCTTAGATCTCTGCATACCCTGACACTGTAGTCTGGGAGCTTTGCTTCCCCTGGGTCTTGTTTGGGAAGGCCTGGAGGGGGCTGGAAAGGACCAGTGTTTTGAAGGGCAATGCCTACTGAATCTAGGTGGTTGCACTTGTAGGAATTCTTTAACAGTTTGCATAGATTTAGCCTTTTCTTCCATCTTTTTAAGAGCTTCTTCTGCTTTGGTGCCAAATAAGCGTTCCTTATTTAAAGGAGCATCTAGTAATTTAGACTTGACATGATCTGGCAAGGCATGCTCCTTCAGCCAAGCATGTCTTCTCAGTACAGTCATTGACTGCTGCCCTGCAAGATGCTTTCAGGGCATCAAAGCCACACTGCAAAGTATGCTTACTAACATGATTTGCAGAGTGCATAAGCTCCTGCAATTCTTTATTTTCTGCACAATCTGGAAACATTACCACTTTTTGTTTAATAAGTTCCATAACATGTTGCTGGTATTTCAGCATGTGAAACTGGCAATTCAATGCCCTGACAGCAAGAGTTGCAGAGGTATATACCTTCTTACCCTCTGTCCAAAGTTCTGGAATCCCTGTCCGAAGGGATAGGATTTTAATACCTTTAGGTCCCTGGGAAATGTTCTCTGAATCAGCAGCAGGATTCCTGAAAAGAAACTTGTGAGAATCAGGTACTCTGTAGTACCCGTCTGGTTTCCAACGGGCCGGAGGTAAAGTGTCTGGAGTAAGACTGGATTCTACGAAAACATCATCCACAACATCCACGACAGGGGTATAGCTAAAGGCCTGTGCTGAGGCAACTCTAAAAATTCTCTGAGTCTCTTTTTGGACTGAGGATAGTCTTGGCATTCCCAATGGAAATGCTTTCAAAGTATGCAAGGTTTCACCAAAAGAGAACTCCTCTGGAGGGGAGGCAGAGGGAATGGATTCCTCTGCATCTGAATCCTCATAGGTGGATAAGGGCATGTCTTCATAATCAGAAAGGTCAGAGTCATCGGACTCCTGGTCTGTAGAACCTGAAGGGGAATGGAGTCTGTCCTTTGCTGGGGAAGGCTGGCTTCCCCTAATTAGCGTAATAAGGTCTTCAGCCATTCTAAGCATTTGTTTTTGTGGCATGCGCTTTTCTAGGCGTAGTGTGTACTCTGGGCCTAAGAAACTCGGTAGTTTTGGTTAAAAAAGAAGTCTGTTTGATTCGCACATCGGTAGGACGAAAAACTCCCTCAGAAGCCGTGCCTGCACAGCAGCTCCAGACCCATCTAAGGTAGAGACATCCGCTGGTTCCATAGTCGAAGAAGCAGCTCGTGGCATACCAGACTCCGAATGGGTCTCAGCAGAGGCCTGCGAATCCACAGAACTGGGCATCAGGGCCTGCAAAGGCTCCTCGCTGAGTACCAGCAGACTGGTGACTAGCTTATTGGAAGCGCCTGCAGTTTTGGACCTATGTGGTCCGTCTCTGTCTTTATCTTTACATTTTTTTGGGAGATCAGTAGTCGGATGGCTTACCGAAGCCATTCCAGAATATGGAGATCAAGAGTGAAAGAATTTAGCGACAAAGATAGCCCAACGACGAATGGTTCGGGCATTAAACATGGCACAAAACCGACAGCGAGGGACGTCGTGGTCTGGGCCTAAACAGGTGACGCAGTAAGAATGAAAATCTCTGTGAAGTATTTGCTTTCCACAGGCAAGACAATTGTTAACTTTTTCTGACATCAGTTAGAGCAAGAAAAAAGGATCCCCAATGGGGTACTTAGCTTTAGAAGACTTCAGGATTATTCAACTCGAAAATGAAAAATTCAGGTAGTGGCCGACGGGCACTTGCAAACTGCTTCTGCTTCGGGCTCCTCCATGGCAAGAAAGACTGATGTAATGGCGTCAGCTGCCTGTTTTTATACCCCCGACGACCTGACGTGAAGAAGCGACAGCATCCGTCGCAGAAATACTAAGTCTCTGGCATTTGGGCCGACTGAGGGCTACCTGCAAGCAGATAACCCAAGTGTGATGACTGCAACACTGAAACACGAAGAACATCTATTGGAGTGTGCTTTTCAAAGGATGTGTAAGAAAAATGCCTAATTTATTATAGACAAAGAAGATGCTATTTGTTAACCACTTTGATAGAGTCATTTTAAAAATAGATTTTCCCAATTTTGGTTCAGAGAAGGAAACAAACAGTTGGTCTGTTTTCCTGATTTTTTTTTTCTGTTCTATGCAGACAGAAAAGCAACTGTCTATGAACATCCAGTAAATGCACGATATAGTCTCATTTGTTGGCAAACTGATAGAACTATTTATATTGGATTCTGACACTACTTTTGGAAGAAAGGACAGACTGGTATGCAAGGTCATTCTATCTTTGTGAAAAAACAAGTAAGGAGGTTTAGAAGATAGTGCTTGGATCTCAGAATTCTTCTTGCGGAAGTGAAGGTAACAAAGAAGATGGTCTTCCATGAGAGAAATTTAAGGTCACATGTAGCTGCTGGTTCAAAGGGAGGTTGTGTGACAGACTGCAGCATTAAATATAGGTCCCATGGAGGTGTAGGGTCTTTAAAAGGAGGCTTTAGAAGGACTTTCCCTTTTAAGAATGCCTCACTCAGCTTGTGAGAAGCTATGGGTGCGCCATTCAATCCTGTATGGTAATTTGAAATTGCTGTTAACTGTACTCTAATGGTTGAGGTACTAGCACTGTTTTGAAAAAAGTGAGCAAGGAAATCTAAGATGTAATAACAGAAGCTGAAAAGGGGTCACGTTTATGCTGCTGAGCCCAAATGGTAAACCTTTTCCATTAACTAGAATATGTTTTCCTTGTCAAGGGTTTATGGGAAGACAAAGTTATACTTCGGACAGGTGTTGAGAGCACAGATTGTCTGGCTACTAAGGGAACTGGAGAAACCAAGCAGTCAGCTTGAGGTTTGGTACATTAAGGTGTGACATGCCCGTCGGGTGAGACAGGAGGTCCAGAGTCAGACCTAGGTTCCATGATAGTTGAACCAGGTGAGGCCATAGGAAGGGAAAACAAATTTGTTGAGGCCAACAGGGGACAATGAGGATCACTGTGCTCTTTGGCTTGGCAGCTTTCTGCAGAAATTTTGGAATCAATGAGGTTGGTGGGAATGCATAAAGGAGACCAGGAGGCCAATCATAAAAGCTAAGTATCCCTTGTTGACTGTCCCCGTGGGGGAATTAGGGCAAAATACTGGCTACACTTATTGTTTAGGAGAGAGGCAAAAAGATCGCAGCACGGCTGGCCCCATCAACGGAAAATCTTGTCCGCCACTTTCTCGTTCAGGGACCACTTGTGAGGAAGTAGTATGCACTTGCTCAATTTGTCCTCAATCACCTTGGATCTTCCCAGAATGCATATTGCTAAAGAAAAAGCGGTCTAAAGAGATCTCCCACTGCCAGACCCTGAGCGCTTCTCGACACAATGGGTAAGATCTGGTTCCCCTGTTTGTTGATGTACCAGACGACTGACATGTCTGAATTGCAATCGTCTCAGAGGGAAGAACATCTCTAAAGGTTTGCAATGTTAAGAGCACTGCTCTCATCTCTAGAACATTTATATCCAAACTGTCCTCTTCAGGGGACCAAGTACCCCGGACTTTCTTTCGCAAATAATGCCCCTCCACTCTAATTGGGAAGAATCCGTGGTCACTATGGCCTTGGGCTGCTGGGGAATGAATGGATGGCCATGGAGCAGTTGATCAGACTGGATCCACCGATAAAGATCTTTTCTGCAAGTGTTGGTAATTTTCATCTGCTATGACACTGACTGATGGAAGACTGCCCATTCACTAGCCAGCATCCACTGTAGGAGCCGCATGTAAAATCTGGCCAGTGGAACTAAGGTTGTCGCTATAGCCATGAGGCCCAGAGTTTGGAGGACTGTGCGGGCTGAGACTGATGTATTGTCTACAGCCTTCTTGACCTGTGACTTTATAGTTTGAACTTGGTGAGGTGGAAGGGAAGCAATGGCCATGTTTGTGCTGAATAGTGCTCCAATAAATTCAAGTATCTGAGTTGGTTGGAGTTGTGATTTGTTGTAGTTTATGGTTATTCCTAGGACAGCACAGGTGTGGAGAACCTGATCTCTTCACTGTATGAGTTGATACCTGGTCGGAGCGATATTGAGCCAGTTGTCCAGGTAGGGAAATACCCGGAATTCCTGCAATCTGAGGTATGCTGCTACTACTGCCATGCATTTGGTAAACACACTGAGCACTGCAGTAAGTCCAAAGAGCAGTACTCTGAATTGGTAATGACTGACTCCCAGCTGAAAGTCTAGGTGCGACTTGTTCATCTTTAAGTGATAACAGGCTTCCTGGAGATCTATGGAGCACATCCACGTCCTTGTCTAGAATGGGGAGAACAGGATGAACTGTGACCATCCGGAACTTGGTTCGGTGAACAGATTTGTGGGATCCAAAATTGGTCTCTAGTCCTCTGCCTTTTTTGTTGCTAAAAAGAACCTTGACCAAGTTCCAGATCCTATCTGGTCTGGTGGGATCTCTTAGAGGACTCATTTTCTAGCAGCTTTCTAATCTGAATTGCTGCTCGATCCCTCTGACTGGGTGGAACATTGGGGAATTTCCTGGGAAATGGGGGTGGAAGGGAAAATGGTATTATACAACCTCTGGATATAATCCTCTGCACCCAAGTATCTTTTGTTAATTCTAGCCAGGTTCTTTGGCGCAGGGACAATCTTCCCCAACTGTCTCCAGAGTTTGACAGTCGGGCCTCCACTCAGGAGCACTGACAGGGTTTATCAAAGAAAGATTCCCGTGAACCCTGGTTTTGCAGGCCATCAATGCCACAAGGGTGACGACGCCCATTACAGTTCCCCCTTTTGCCCCTGGTGGCACTTCTTCCACGTGTGTCACAGAATGGACCTCGGAATATTCTGAATTAGAAGTTATGTACCTACCATAACGTTCCATGTTAGTTGTCTTCTCTCGCCTTCTTTCTTGCTGGATGGGTTCGGAGCCGATCCTCGGCTCCGACTCGGCACTTGCTTTAGCTCGAGAACTCCTTTTACCAGCTCGAGGCAACCCTATATCCCATGATGCAAAGCGGAACTACCTCAGATCTCGTTTGGCAGCTAACTTACCCTGCTAAAGGTTATCCTAACCAAAATAGGAACAAAGCTTCCTAAAAGAAGTCCTCATAACAAGGTCCAGAGGAAACAAACTAATAGGAACTCTTCAAGATCTGTCCAGGCCAGGGGGAAGGAGGGAGGGACGCAAGAAAGAAGGCGAGAGAAGACAACTAGCATGGAACGTTATGGTAGGTACATAACTTCTAAATGTTAAGTTGTCAATCTCGCCTTCATTCTTGCTGGATGGGACCGCGTCCCTAGCACCTGTATCCCGGGTGGCTCAATGGAACAGACTCTTGAGAACTGTGGAACCAAAACTGGCCCTATCTCTGGAGGCCAAATCCAACTTGTAATGAGAAACAAAGGTATGAGGCGTGGCCCAAGTAGCTGCTGCACAAATGGTATCAATGGGAAGTCTATCCTGAAAAGCTGCAGAAGTGGATAGACTACTGGTCGAGTGTGCTTTTGGCTTAGAAGGTAGTTGTTTACCTCTGAGAGAGTACACATAGGAAATGGTGGAAGTCAACCATCTGGATAAGGTCACTTTAGAAACTGGAAGACCTAACCTGTTTTCTGCATAAGAGACAAACAATTGGTCCGATTTTCTAATTTGTTTAGTCCTATGCAAGTAGTACCTGAGCTGACGATGGACATCCAAAAAATGCAATTTCTGTTCAGCTCTGTCAGAATAGTTAGGGAAAAAGACTGGTAATTCTATAGATTGGTTAATATTAGTTTGAGATACAACCTTGGGGACAAAGGAAGGATTAGTTCTTAACGATACCCTGTCCTTATGAAAAACCAAATAAGGTGAACGAATACAGAGAGCTTGAATCTCGGAAACCCTTCTAGCAGAAGTGACAGCCAGTAAAAATATAGTTTTCCACGTCAATAACTTCAAAGAACATGAAGCAGACGGTTCGAAAGGAGGAAGTATCAAGGATGCTAACATTAAGTTTAGATCCCATTGCGGAGGAGGATGCTTTATAGGTGGTTTTAGGAGAAAAACTCCTCTCAAAAAGGCCTTGCATAATCTATGAGACATGATGTTATTGTCATGCAAGCCAACATGATACTTGGAAATGGCAGCCAGTTGTACTTTGACTGTAGATGACGAGGATCCCGAATGAAAAACCTCCGCTAGGAAATCTAAAACAGAATGTACGGGAGCAGTAAAAGGATCAATATTTCTGGAGTTTGCCCAAATCGAAAACCGCCACTTTCTAGCATAAATAGTCCTAGTGGACGACTTCAAAGAAGACACTAAAATGTCTCTGACTGAGTTAGAAATCATTGGTAGCCTGGCTAGGAAGGAAGTGGAGCAACCAAGCAGTGAGGTTGAGAGAATGAATGGCCCGGTGCTGCTGACCCGACTGGTGGATCAAAAGATCCGGAACTGGGTCCAGATGCCAGGGCTGCACCAGAAGGTGACGATGCAGAGACGGAAACCAAATCTGTCGAGGCCAAAAGGGAGCAATGAGGATCAATTTGGCTCTCAAAACGGTGGCTTTCTGAATGACTTGTGGAATCAATGGAAAGGGAGGAAAAGCATAAAGAAGACCCAGAGGCCAATCCTGGGTTAGAGAGTCTCTCAGGGGTTGGCCTGGAAGGGGAAATAGAGTGAAATAGTCTGGGCACTTGTTGTTTTGAGGGGTAGCAAAAAGATCGCAACAAGGAGTGCCCCACTTCAGAAAAATCTGATCCACTACAGATTGATTGAGAGACCACTCGTGAGGCATCAGAATAGATCTGCTTAACCTGTCCGCCAATAGGTTGGACCTGCCGGGGATGTGCGTTGCTATCAGAAACCGCTGAGAAGAGATCGCCCATTGCCAAAGTCTGAGAGCTTCTCGACATAAGGGATAGGACCTGGTTCCGCCCTGTTTGTTGATGTACCAGACCACGGACATGTTGTCCGTCTGTACTGCAATAGTCCCCGTGGGAAGAAAGTCGTCGAGGGCTTGCAACGTTAAAAGCACTGCTCTCATCTCCAGGATATTTATGTGCAGATGGTATTCTATGGGTTGCCACGTCCCGTGGACCATCCTGCCCTGATAATGCCCCCCCCCACCCGATCAGGGAGGCATCCGTGGTGACTGTGGCAACTGGAGGAGGGGAACAAAGGGTCGGCCCTGATGAAGAAGAGGGGAAGATATCCACCAGCCCAGATGAGCCCTGCAAGACTGTGTCACTAAGATCTCGTGTCTCATCGGAAGATCGTGATACGAACACTGTGTGAAAAGCATCCACTGCAGGAGACGCATGTGAAAGCGAGCCAGTGGTAGAAGAACAATGGCCGCAGCCATTAGACCTAGAACTTTCAGGACAAACCTGGCTTTGATCTTTTTGCTTTGTAACAGAAGCCGAACAAATTTTTGGATGTCCAGAATTCTTTGATCTGTTAGTCTGGCTAACATTTTGACGGTATTTAACTCTGCGACTATAAAGGTGATAGATTGGCGAGGCAGCAGAGAAGATTTTACGAAATTTACTGAAATTCCCAGATTCTTGCAAAGCTGTAGGGTGTAGTCTCTGGACTGAAGAAGCTGACACTTGGTGGTGGCGGAGAGGAGCCAGCCGTCCAAATAAGGAAACACCTGGAATCCTAGACGTCTCAGGTGAGCTGTGACCACTGCCATGCATTTGGTAAACACTCTGGGGGCTGAAGTGAGGCCAAAGGGCAGGGCTCTGAATTGGTAATGACTGGCCCCTAGCCGAAAGCGGAGAAACCTCCTGGAGCGCCTGTGAATCTTTATGTGATAGTACGCATCCTGAAGGTCTATAGAGCACATCCAGTTGTCCTTGCCCAGAAAGGGCAGAATGGACTGAAGCGTGACCATCCGGAATCTTGCCTTTTTGACAAATCTGTTCAGATTGCTGAGGTCTAATATTGGTCTCCACTCTCCCGTCCTTTTGGGGACCAAAAAGAATCTTGAGTAGACGCCGGATCCTACTTGGTCTGCCGGTACTGTCTGGACGGCTCTTTTTTCTAGGAGTTTTGAAACCTCCTGTTTTGCCAAATCCCTTTGACCGGGTGAGATGTCTGGAAGGGATTGTAGAGGTACAGGAAACCTTACGAAGGGGATCTTGTAACCCTCGGATATAATCGACTGTACCCACTTCTCTTGGGATAGGGATTGCCAGGCTACTGGGTACAGTGAAATCCTTCCCCCGACTGCCTCCAAGGGTGGACAGTCGGGCAACACCTCAGGGATGCTGAAAGGGCTTCTCAGGAAGAGACTCCCTGTTGCCCTGGTTCTGAGGACCCCTGCCTCTAGGGCGGCGTATTATTGTTACCCCTCTGCCTCTGGGGGTAAACTGACCACGTGTGTCCGGAGTAGCTCCTTGGGCTTTACGGAACCACATCTTCCCCCCTTTCTGACCCTTGGGATATGGTCTAGAAGGAGCGGAAAACTGGACTCAAACGGCAGAAAGAGTCTTACCGTCCTGCTCACACCTGGTCAAGGTATCCTTCACTTGAGGCCCGAACAAAGCCGAACCGTCAAAGGGGGTATTAGTGAAGGACGCCTTAAAGAGGTCCGCAAAATTACACAGCCGCATTCAGGCTTGGCGTCTAAGAGCAACTCCTGTGCCTGCGGCCCTGCTCGCTCCATCGGCCGCATAAGATATGAGCCGCATAGAGGAGTTAGATATGGAATTCAGGATAGCAAGCTGTGAGGCAATCTTTTCCTGAGCCCCAGCAGCAGAAGGATCCTGGACTACTTCACCCAGTTCTTTGAGAATATCTCGTTGAAGCCTGGTGAAGTGACAAAGGTAATTCAGCGAACGCATAGCAAAGGTCGCTGAAGAAAACATCCGCTTTCCATACCTGTCCATGGTCCTAGAATCCTTATTAGGAGGATGGACAGGTACTGAAGGATCCGCCAGTTCCTTCTTAGTGGCACGCCACCACCATAGCATCCACAGAGACACCTTTGGAAAGGAACTGTTTATCCGACGGGCTGTAATGAACTTGGATGGTCTCCTGGGGACGGGTTCCACAGAATCTGGAGCCACGCCTTCGAGCCACTACCTGCATGAGTGGGTCGAAGGCGGAGACACCCAGGAGGTGGAGGGTCGGGATCCAAAAGCCTCCAGGTATACCGACTCATCCTCGGAGGGGTCAATAGAGGGCCAATTCCCCTCTGTTTGAGGAGCTCAAGGATGTCTGAAAAGGAGACATCCTCAGAGGGGACCGTGGGGAACCCTCCGACTCATCTAAGTCCGTATCAGATGTAGTAGACTAAGGGAGTCTGTGTGTTTCCTCTTACACGTCCTCTTCCGAGGGGGTTCCCCTGCAGGGTCAGGAGAAACCTCGGAAGAGGAGGAAATTCCCAGTGGGGAAACCTGGGGCGATGGATCCCTGGGCCTGAGAGCAAGAGGCTGGCAAGAGGCATCTGCAGGCACTGATGAGGGAGGAGCTAGAGGGATAGACCGTTGACCAGGCTCAGAGGCCAGGACACTCCTCATCACCTCAAAGGCTCCTCTCCCCGGGAGACCGGAACACACCCGCTCCGAAGAAACAGGAATGGTCGGCTCCAAGGAGAGAGAAGGCTCGAGGCGATGTCGGCGCCGAGCTTACCAAAGCCGAAGCCCTGAGAGGGAGGCGGGTCGGACAAGGGTCCGATGCCACTAGCCCCTCGGAGCCGACAGTGGAAACCCGACGACGGATCCCTCCAAGGAAGGTCTCAAGGAGGAGATCGGAGCCGAGGACACGGAGCCGAAGGATGTATCGGCTCCGGCATCAAACAGTCGCTGTCCCAAGAAGCTCCGGCTCGAACTCTGGTGTGGAGTCGGAGGAGGAAGTTCAAGAATTGGGGCTATAGCCAAGTCTGTTGAGACGGGCTATGGAGCATTTGGGCCAGAGCCTGAGACTTCAACAGCCTGCTTACCACCCTCTCCAAGTCGTGGTCAGACAGCCTGGAAGATCTCTAAGATCGGCTCCGATGGCTCCGCTCCGACAAAGAGGAGATCCCGAGCCGAATGGATACTCATAATAGAGGGGACCGAGATCTCTTACGGGTCAAAGCCATCGGGCCGAAGTCCCTAGAACTCCAGATGGAGCCGAGGATTTCTCGGCTCCGATGCTGATAAAGTGTCGGCTCCAGCCGAGCCGACAAGGCCACAGTAGTCAGGGTATCGGAGCCGGCACGAACCCCTACTGAGTAGAAGAAGTATCGACTCCAGCGGAGCGATATCGGCTCCAGGGCCGAGCCACCGGAGGAGGCTTGGACACTGTAGCCTGAACCTTCGGTGGCTTAAGAGGTTTTCCTGACCCTGATTTAGGAGGAGAACCTTCAGGTTTAAGTAAACCTCGGAGGATTAGTTTGTTCCTCCTTTCCTGCAGGACTCTCTGGCTAAAAGCATGACACAACGCACAGGAGTCCTGCAGGTGCAAAGGCCCCAGGCAATAAACACAAGAAGTGTGACCGTCTGTCAGAGACATTTTCTGACAGCACTGGTCACACTTCTTGAAGCCTGAGACCTTGCCTTCTTTAGACATCCTAGAAGGATAGCACAAGCAGTCCCAACAAACACACAAATTAATCCCTTACACAAGCACACAGGAAGGGATAACAGAAGGGGACTAGGCCTGACTAAACTACTTTAGACAAAACTTATAAAAAAAGTTTATAAAAAGGTTGAAAAAATAGGGAATAGGGTGGGCTGTTACTAATTACAGACTACACTAACACTAACAGGGAAAATAAACCCCTAACTACACTTTTTCTTACTTGACTAAGAAAAAACTTACCTCAGCTGGCAAAGGAGACCTCTTTCGCTAAGCGGCAAACGAGATCTGGGGTAGTTCCGCCTTGCATCATGGGATATAGGGTTGCCTCGAGCTGGTAAAAGGAGTTCTCGAGCTAAAGCAAGTGCCGAGTCGGAGCCGAGGATCGGCTCCGAACCCATCCAGCAAGAATGAAGGCGAGATTGACAACTTAACATCCACATTTTTCAGCCACTCTGTTGATTCCTGGGGAAGGATCTCTGGGGAACCGAAAAACGTATGCTAATGACAGACAAGGTCTTACCATTTTTCTCACTCCTGGAGAGAGTTTCTTTCACTTTAGGACTATAAAGGGTTGTTCCGTCAAAAGTAGTATTGATGAAACTGGACTTGAATCCGCAAAGTCCCATAAGCGCATCCAGGCATGCCTCTTCATGAAAATGCTTGAATCCGCAGATCTTGAGGTTCCTTCCATTATGTTGGAAATTAACTAAATGGAATTATTGGAAATAGCCTGTAGGTTTTGCCATTTGAGAGGTTACTGAATCCTTAACCTCTGCAGATATGGTTCCTGACAAAGAGTATTTGATAACTCTTTGGTCAAATCTCTCTGAAGTCTAACAAATTGTGCCAGATAGTTCAGTTCTCATAATGCAATAGTTGCTGAAGCAAAGACATGCTTACCCAGTTTGTCCCTCGCCCGAGACTGGGGGTGGACAGTGGAAATCTTGTCGGTTAGTTTCTTATTTGTGGCCGCCACAACAACCATGGCATCAACTGGAACCACCTTCCCCCAAAACTGTCTGCCCGCAGGTGTTACCATTATCCTATCCAGTCTCTGAGATACTGGCTCTATAGAGTCGGGCTCCTTCCATGCCTGCCTAGAGATCATGTCTGTGAGGTCATCTGCAGGCAGAGTCACCCAGGAAGTAGACAGTCCCATACCAAAAGCCTCTAGAATGGATTTCTCCAGTGTAGGGCTGGAGGATGTCCAGCCAGCTCTCTGTCTCAAGATTTCTAGTATGTCCCCGATGGGAACATCTTCAGGAGGTGATGGTGGGGACCCTTCACTGAATTCATGTCTTTGGTGACAGACTCCTGTGGGGAGTCTAGGAACTTCCTTTTGAACATCCTTTTCCTGGTTATTTCCTCAGTGGGATGTTCTAGGGAAGTCTCATAAGAGGAAATCAAAATTCCCTGAGAGGAAACCTGAGATTTTGGTACAGGATGTCCCCATGGAGAGAGTAGTTGAGACTCCAAATGCTGGGGTATCATAGCAAAATAGGTAGGATCTCAGGGTGAAGGCTCCATCAGGGTTGCTGAGTCAGTGAACACTCTTCTTCGGAGTCTCAAAGACAGAGCTCAAAGGAGCCAGACAGAGGCTCTGATCTGAGAAACTAGGTTACCAAATCATCCCCTCTCTCTGATCCATCAGCATCGCCACCCCCCCCCCCCCCAAGGAGGAAGCCGGAGCCAAACTGTCCAGTGCCCAGGTGCCGAGGAACAGAGCTCCGAAAATTCTGGAGTTGAATGCTGCACCCTGGACCTGGCAGGCAGGCAAGCCTTGGCTCAGAGAGGTCTCCTGTTCCAAAAAGACAGGAGGTCTCAGAGAAGATGTTGCATCCGAACATACACATACAGAGATCCTCTGATCTGAGACTGATGGATCTGGATGACTGGGATCCAAGACAGCAGAGACTGCAGATGGTATCAGATGAGGAACTTGTGAGGGTGGTGTGATAGAAGGTCGAACCATCTGACCCAGACAGGTAGGCACCGAGAGAAGACCAATCTGCCCCTGAGCCGAGAGAACTTTCTTCACTACTCTCTCTACATCATCTTCTGTGAGACTTCTGGAAGAATGAGCACAGTAAATGGTGGGGGATGCTGGTCCATGCAAAAAAGGTGACGGAAACTTGTCTGGTACTGGGTCAATCGACAGAGAATATCTAGTATGAAGACAACAGGCTCCAAAGGCTGTGTCTGATCCAACTTGGATTGTGCCAGAACCGTAACATTCATTTTAGAAATCGGAGGATCCGAAGAAGCAGTCAGAACTGAAAGTTTTATCTTTTTCTGATCTGGGGTTGAGATCGGATGTTTAGCACTCAGTTTCTATGAAGAATCCAATGAAGATTTTTATGAGGTGGAAGGCTTCATCTTTGGTGACTGGGATACGTCTTTTGGCTTTGACAAAACAGGAAGGAAGGAGACCTTTTAATATCAATTTATTTTTACATTCAGTTAAGGCTCACGGACTAAATCTGTGAGAAATTGAGCAATCTTGCTGTAAGTGTAATGGACCCAAGCAGTACATACAAAGGGAATGCGCATCCAAGATAGGCAACTTATGTCAACATTTGGAGCATTTCTTAAAACCTGCAGGTTTGTCATTCATCTTGTAAAATATATTTCCACAATAACTATACGTCAAGTTTCAAAAGATAAAGTGAAAATAGTAACTTTTTTCTTTTTTTTAAACAGGCTAAAGGAAGAAGATGAAAGAATTCCGCCAATGGTAAGAAGAAAGTGCAGTTGTATAAACTTACCATAAATGTAGATGTTAGAGTGAATTCACTGTTGCAGTCATCACACTTGGGTTATCCTGCCAGGGGTAGCCCTCAGTCGGCCCGAATACCAGAGGCTTAGTATTTTTCTCTGTCGGTTGCTGTCATTCCAGGACTGACGTCAGGTCATCAGTGGTATAAAATCAGGCAACCGGCGCCATTACATCAGTTTTTCTTGCCCGAAATGTCAGGAGCACCCAAACAGGGAGCTCGGTTATGGTGGAGGAACACCACCAGTAGAAAGTAAATACTAAAAATCCCTGTAAGGAGTGAGGAAGAGTGAGGGAGAGAGAGAAAGAGAGACAAGGGGGATGGAGGGTGGAAAACCAGGACTGCAACAGTGAATACACTCAAACATCTACATTTATGGTAAGTGTACACAACTGTACTATGTTCTTCGTGTTTCACTGTTGCAGTCATCACACTTGGGTTGACTCCCAAAGCTGAAGAAAAGGGTGGAGGCAGTCAAGAAGAATTGGGGCTAGCTAGGATGCCCTGCAAGACGGTGGTTGCAAAGCCTGCCCTGGATTTGGAGAAGATAGGCAGGGGGTAATGCTTGGTGAAGGTATGAACAGAACTCCATGTTGCAGCCTCCAGAATGTCCCTGGTAGGGATCCCTCTGAGAAACGCTGCAGAGGTGGAGGTTGCCCTGGAGGAATGCGTCCTGACCCCCTTAGGGGTGGTTTCCCATGGTATTTGTAGCAGAAATAGATACAGTGTGCTATCCATTTGGAGATTGTTTGTTTAGATATGGCCTCGCCCTCTGCCCCTGCTGCAAAGCAGACTAGCAATTGGTCAGTTTTCCTAAAAGATTTAGTCCTATTCAAGTAGAATCTGAGCTGCCTGTGCACATCTAGAGAATGCAGAATCCTTTCCACCTTGTTTTGAGGGTTAGGGGAAAAGGTGGGCAAATTAACAGATTGGTCGAGAGCCACACTGGACACCACTTTAGGCATGAAAGTTGGGTTAGTCCTGAGGGAGACCCTGTCAGCATTAAAAATGATGAAGGGCTCTACAGCCATGAGTGCCTGTAGCTCTGAGACTCTTCTAGCTGAAGTGATGGCCAGAAGCAAGGCTGTTTTTCAAGAGAGGAATTTTAACTCTGCTGAAGCTGCAGGCTCAAAGGGGGGGTTAGTGTGAGCTTTTCCAACACAAAGTTGAGGTCCCAAGCTGGGATAGGAGCTCTTCTGGGTGGCCTTACATTGTTAGCCCCTCTTTGGAACTGTTTGATGAGAGGTTGAGAAAAAAAGAGAGGTGGCTCTGTGCTGTAATGAGCAGAGATGGCAGAGGCATGAATTTTAATAGAAGAGAAGGACAGGCCCCTGCGAAGTAGGTCTGCTAGGCAATCCAGAATGAGAGGTAGGGAGGGCTGTGCTGTTTCAGCTCCCTCAGCCTGGATCTAGGTGCAATACCTTTTCCACTTCTCAGCATAGGATTTGCTATTGCTGGGGCGCATCTGGCCTCACGTATAACATCCAGGACTTGCTTGCTTAGGCTGGCAACTGGAAGGGAGGTCAGGGAATAAGCCAGGCTGCCAGGTTCAGGGTCTGCAATTGTGGATGCATGAATTATCCATTCTGCTGGGTCAGAAGAGTTGGGATCTGAGGCAGGTGCCATGGAGGCAGGGGTGACAGATTGCACAACATGGGTACCAGTGCTGGCGTGACCAGTCTGGAGCAATCAAGATTGCTCTTGGCTTTTCCTCCCTTATTTTGGGTAGTACCCTTGTAAGTAGGGGTAGAGGGGGAAATGCATAGATCGAGAGGTTTACCCATTGGAAGGAAAAGGCATCCACTTTCCAGGCCTTGCTGTGAGATTCCCTGGTGCAGAATTTGCTGAGCTGGTGATTGTTGTGGGAGGCAAAGAGGTCCACCTTCGGGGAGGCCCATTTCTGGGTTACCAGGTTGAAGGTGCTGTGGTCTAGCTGCCACTCATGTGGGTCTAGGAGGTTTCTCCTTAAGTTGCCTGCCAGAGAGTGTTGGGAGCCTGGCAGGAATTGTGCTAGCAGGTGAATTTGCATGGCTGAAGCAGTGTGCTAAAGGGTCACAGCTAGCCTGCAGAGGGGATAAGAGTGAGTTCTTCTCGGATTGTTGATGTACCACATCACTGTGGTGTTGTCTGTTTTGATCAGTAGAGGCCTCGGGGAGAGTAGGAGATGAAAGTTTTCATAGCGTGTTGAACAGATGTATTTGATTTGGGCTCCAATGGCCCTGAATGCACCTGCCACCCAGGTGTGCACCCCAGGCATAATCTGATGAGTCTGTGGTTAGGGTCTGGGTGGCATTGAGTTGTGAAAAGGGAATTCCCTTGTTGTGGTTGCATGCTGCTGCCCACCAAAGAAAATCTTTCCTTAGACAATCATAAGCAAGACAGTTTTCAGGTTCTAAGAGTGTTGACACCAAAGGCTTTTTAGGTACCACTGAAGTTTCCTCATATGCAGTCTGGCATATGGAATGAGTAGAATGCAGGATGCCATGAACCCTAGAGCTTGCAGGATTTTCCTTCCGGATAACTGGGTTCAGGTGGCTAGCTGAGAGAAGTAGCCTGTCAGATAGGCTTGTTTTTCAGGAGTAAGGAATGCCATCTGGGATGCTGTGTCCTGGCTTGCTCCCAGAAATGCAATTTTTTGAGTGGGGACTAGTTTGGATTTCTTTTTGTTTATAGTATACCCCATGGAGGTCAGTATGTCCTTTACAAAGGTCAGGTGCTGTAACAGCTTTTCCTGACTGTCTGCCTGAATCAGGCAGTCATTTAAGTAGTAGTAAATTTGAATATTCCTTTGTCTGCAAAAAGCAATGGCTGCAGCCAGGCATTTTGTAAAAACTCTGGGAGTAGTGGATAAGCCAAAGGGAAGCGCAGAGAACTGAATGTGCATAGATCCTGCCCAGAAACTGATATATTTCCTGCAAGAATTCCTGATTGGGATGTGTAGATAGGCCTCTTTTAGGTCTAGTGCGGCTAACCAGGCATCCTTAGATAGCATAGTAAGAAGCTGCTGGAGGGTATTTTGAATTTTGGTATCACCAGGAAGGTGTTCTTTTCTGGGTACCAGGAAAAGCCTGGAAAAGAAGCCTTGGCCTATCTGGACTGCAGTAACAAGCTGTATAGACCTCATGGAGAGCAGGGAATGGACTTGGTTTTGGGCCTCTGCCCACTGGTTTGGAGGAAGATCTGGGAACCCTTTTAGGGTTGGCAGAGTGTGGAAATAAAATCTGTACTACTGGGACACTATGTTGAGGACCCATCGGTCATTGGTGATGGAGGCCCAGTTTTTTGCATGTGAGGAGAGTTTTCTGCCTAGGGGCACAAGCAGGTGGGCAGAGGTAAGGGGTGGAGTTGTAAAGTCAATGCAAGTTCTTTCCATATGGGGATGGCTTAGTGCTCCCTGTTTTTGAAGTGGAGGAACTCCATTTCTTAGATCTCTGCACTCCCTGGGACTGCTGTCTGGGGGGTCTGCTTCACCTAGGTTTTGTGTGAGCTGGCCTTGAGGGGCTGGAAAAGACCAGTGCTTGGAGGGGCAAGCCTACTAAACCTCGGAGGCTGGGCCTGCAAGAAGTCTTTAACTGTCTGCATAGATTTAGCTTTTTCTTCCATCTTTTTTAAGACCTCTTCTGCCTTGGTGCCAAACAAATTGTCTTTGTTCAATGGTGCGTCCAATAGTTTTGATTTGACATGGTCTAGCAAGGTCTGTTCCTTAAGCCAAGCATGCCTTCAAAGTACAGAACCTGTGATTGCTGCCCTGCAGGATAACTCTAGGGCATCAAAGCCATATTGCAAGGTGTTTTAGTAACTTGGCTTGCAGAATGCATAAGATCCTGTAATTCTTTATTTTCTGCACAAGCCAGAAAGGTAGATATTTTTTGTTTAAGGAGTTCCATTGTATGTTGCTGGTATTTCAGCATGTGGAACTGACAATTTAGTGCTCTAATGGCAAAAGCTCGGGAATCCCTGTCGGGGGGGGGGGGATTATTAGCTGTGGTTGCTTTTATTCCCTTAAGTCCTTGGGAGATGACCTCTGGGTCAGCAGTAGGATTTTTGAAAAGACATTTGTGCGAGTCAGGAACTCTCTGTAATACTTACCAGGCTTCCTGGGAGCAGGTGGGAGGGAGTCAGGAGTTAAACTGGATTCCATAAAGACATCATCCACAACATTCAGGACAGGAGGAATGGTTAAAGGTATGTGCTGTGGTAAATCTAAGATTTCCCCGAGTCTCTTTTTGGACTGAGGATAGTCTTGACATTCCCATTGGAAATGCGCCCTTAAAGTATGTAGGTTTTCACCAAATGAAAAATCCTCTAGAGGAGAGACAGAAGGAATGGATTCCTCTGCATCTGAATCCCCAAAAGCAGGCAAGGGTTGCATGTCTTCATATTCAGAAACCTCAGAGTCATCGGACTCCTGGTCAGACAGAATTGCTGGGGACAAGTCTCTCTTTCTTTTGGAAAGGGTAGGATGGCTTCCCCTAATAAGCATGATAAGGTCTTCCGCCATTTTAAGCATTTGAGATTGAGGCATGGAAACAGGTGCTTGAGCTTGGGTCATCGGTTTTTTAGGTGTAGTTCATTCCCTGGGCCTTAGAAACTCTGTAGTTTTAGAAAGAACTGAAGACGCAAAAGAAGTAGTCAGTTTGTGTCGAATATCGGTAGTGCAAAGAACTTCTTTGGAAGCCGGTGCCTGCTCAGCAGCTCCGGACCCATCCAAGGTAGAGACAACCGCAGGATCCTTAGTCAAAGAAGAGTCTTGTGGCATATCGTACTCCGAACGGGTCTTGGTAGCGGCCTGAGAATCCACAGAAGCAGGCATCAGGGGCTGCGAAAGCACCTCACGGAGAACTGGCGACTAGCTTAACGGAAGCGTCATCGGCAGTTTTAAACCTGTACGGTTTGTCTCTGTCTTTATCCTTATGTTTTTTCGGAAGATTGGTAGTCAGATGATTTACTGAAGCCATTTCAGAATACGAAGATAGACAGTGAAAATATGTAACTACAATAAGGGCTCAACGACGTATAGTTCTGGGATCGAATAAAGCACAAAACTGAGAGCGAGGGACATTGTGGGCTGGGCCTAAACAGGTGACGCAGTAAGAATGGAAATCTCGGTGTGGTATTTGCTTTCCACAGGCGAGACAATTATTAACTTTTTCTAACATCGGCTAGAGCAAGAAAAAAGGATCCCCAACAGGGTACTTAGCTTTGTAGCGGCCGACCGGCACTCGTGTGAACTGCTTCTGCTTCAGGCTCCTCGGCAAAAAAGACTGATGCAATGGCGTCGGCTGCCTGATTTTATACCACTGACGACCTGATGTCAGTCCTGGAGCGACAGCAACCGACGCAGAAATACTAAGCCTCTGGTATTCGGGCTGCCCCTGGCAGGATAACCCAAGTGAGATGACTGCAACAGTGAAACACGAAGAATATCTATAACCAAGTCGTAAAAAGGAGGGAGATACTATAGATAGTATCTAGTAGTACTAAGTACAGAAGGGGACTGAAGAAAAGCAGACAAAAATATTACAACCCTCAAGTACAGTAGAGAAGAGGAGAAGGCAAGGAAATACCAACAATGGTATGTCGGAAATACAATGAAGTTGTAAGGGCAAGGGAGAATACAGAAAGGAAGAAGACTGTAAATCACAAACAGTAAAGACTAAAAAGTTACAAGTTAAGCTAAGGAGAAAAAAATGTTCAATAGGAGAATTTTCAAAGAAAAAACTTTACTTATCTAATACAGCTCAAGAGAGACCGGTAGACCACGTCCGTTAGCTAGAAGTGTAATATGACAGCTGAGGTAGTTGGCAGGGTGCACTGTGGGTAAGGGAGAAGCTCAAGAGATCTGGTAGCTGTGAGCTGTAGCATCGGCCGAGCTGGATCCAAACCCATTTGTGAGGATAGAATTAAGATTGACAACATCGGATGGTGCTTTTTACTGAGTTTTCTGTGAAAAAGTGTCTTAAAGACTAAATTTTTACAAGCTTGTACTGTTTTTTTCCCTACAAAAGAGGCATAATTTTCAGCTTGACCAAGGAACAAACTACTGGTCCTATGGTCAAGTCCTTCTTCCAAGTACAAAAAGAAAAAGTTAAGCCTTTGCCACCATAGCAGGCTAGCAATATGCCTCCGCCACAGGTGGACGACTCTACTGTGGCCATAACTTGATTATCAGACCATTCATCTTTTACCCAGGATCCATCTGGTGTAAAACTTACAGCCATTAGAGAACTGAGGATTAACCATGTCCTCTACAGATGTGGGGGCCCCCTCAGTGGGGAAGGAAGTGCCCACTCTTGTTGGTCCTGGAAGAGGTAACAGGGAAGGCTTCGCTGTTTAGTCAGAATGTTGTGCCTATCCCTGGTGAAGCTGCTGCCACTGATACTATTTTCTCCATTTTTTTTGTCAGAAAGGAAATCTAAACACATCTCAACTCCTACTTAAATTTCCTTAGACAGAAGTAGTTTTCTGGGTCTGGCTCAGGGTTTAAACACAGTACAGCAACACAACTATACTGCAGCAGAACTACATACAGAAACATATTACTTTTCTGCAAGTATAGGCAGGGGGCAAGCCCCCCTGCACCCCCCCCATGGCCCTGCTACTTAAATATATAAACTCCGAGATTGCAATTCACTACACTAAATTGCAATCTCGGAGTTGATGTATTTACGTAGCAGTGGGGTGCAAGGGGGCTTGGCCCCCTGCTTATACTTGGAGAAGAGTAATATGGTTTGTGTTTCATTTGTTTCAGTATGTACTTGTGCTGGACTATAATAAGTGTTGGTATCCTGTGTGTTTTCCAAATTCTGTGTTTTCAGTATTTTGAGCTTTAGAGATTTTGGACTCACTATTTTGACTTTAGGGATTTTGAAAGTCAGTATTTTGAAGTGGACCCATATTTACACACACACACACACACACACACACACACACACACACACACACACACACACACACACAAAACTCAGATAGCACAGCAGTGGGGGAAAAGGCTCCCTGATCCCCACTTTACAATGAACAAGTGCAAAAACAAGCACTACAAGCTTCACAAAATGAGTACTGACCAAAATACCCAAAATCACATTTTGGCTAAAAGGACGTTCGACAGAACAGACAACAACCTTACCTGTGCATTTGTGTCTTACCAGCATCTGTTCATGAATACAAGAGATGAGAGAGTCAGAGAGGATACTATTGCAATTCATTTTTATGTTATGCCATTTTCTTCATTACAGATTTCAGAGGTGAAGTCTAGGAAGGATGACTATAACAGTTTGATTTTTTTCTTAGGTTAAGGATAATGATATCAAGATGTGTTAATTAGACAGTGATAATAATAATGGGAAGGGAGCAGAAAGATCTTATATCTGTCAGCATGTCATCTAAGATACAGTTAACCCTGTTTGGAAATTTGCATTATATGTTCTAAAGTGTTTTGATGAACATACTCGGTTAACATTTGAACATATTTATTAGTTGAGTAGTGTTACTCCATCAGTGTCCTGGCACTTCTTTTCAGTGGCATTTTACATATTGGAGTTCAATCAAAATATGAACATGCTATGCCCACGAGTGTAATGCATCAAATATTTGGAATGGAAGTTTAAAGGAATGAGTTTTATGATGACAGGCAAAGCCACCATGCACCACAAAACAAGTTATTTTCTCCTACAGAGCAGATATTTCCTTTTTTTGTTTTTATTGAAACACAATCTGTACAAGCTAGGGATTGCATGCTGCTACAACAGTACAATTCCCCTAAGTCCCCCATCTCTTAACAATAACACCCATCTGTATCATGTTGACATGGATTAAACTCCGCCAGGTCAGGGTCCTCAGTTGCCCCAAACAAAAGACCTGCAAGTACAATGGATGAGCAATGAGCTGCCACTGTTGGATATTTAGTACAGCTTGAATGGTGTTATTAGGTGGTCATACTTTCTATGTGCTGATAGCCCCCTTTACTTACGCTACTGTGAGACTCCAACTTGGCCCCTTCGGCAGTGACACTACCCAAGAACGTTTGGTTCACCTACTGAAGCCACCAAAGTTCTCATCTCCATTAAGCCACAAATGAATTTTTACAAGCATACGCCAGTTCGTTACAACAAAGTGGTGAACATGATACGCCATGTCACTCCTCTCTTCCCTGTCAGTTCCAGCAGGTGCCAAAACTGTTAAATGAATTTGGATTGTCTGGGTGATAAGGCTTTTATTCCTCTACTCCAACAAGTAAGTAATTAATGTAGCATATAGCAACCCCCCCCCCCCCACACACACACACACACAGTTCATTTATATGGTTTAAAAGAAACAAAGTTAATGGTCTTGGGTGGTAATTTTATTCTGCCCAGTTATAATACCATGGAATGCCACATATGTTGTAAAATTTGTAAAATCCAGTAGGATAACAAATACTTTTTAGGAGATATATTGAGTAACAGTCACAATAATCAAATAACTGAAAACTCAAAAGTTTATAAACTGGGTGCATATTGTTCTCTGGATATTATCTGGAAGAGACTGGAAAGACAGTACAGACTGATGACCAACTGCTTCTTGCAGGAAAAAAAGTGCACAACTCCAGCTCTGTGGTGAAAAAGGAAACAGTCCTGATTTCCCAACCTGGATTCAATTAGTGGAGATGCTTTATCTTCAAAGGAGGGAAAAGCTACTGCCTCTTACAAAAGTGGGGGGCATGCCTCTTCTATACATCCATTGCACACAAAGCACTTGAAATACAGTGGGGACATAAGAAAGTACAATTGTGTACACTTACCATAAATGTAGATGTTCAAGTGTATTCACTGTTGCAGTCATTACGTTTGGGTTATCTGCTTGCAGGTAGCCCTCAGTCAGCCTGATTATCAAAGTCTTGGGTCCTGTGTCAGGTGCTCTCTTATCTTCCATGACGTCAGGTAGTCAGGGGTATAAAGCATGCAGCCGATGCCATTACATCAGTTTTTCTTGCCCCAGATGTTAGGTGGCCCCATAATGGGAAGCAATTATATAAAAAGTTACACCTCCAACAAAAAGCAAATACATAGCAAACAAGAATATAGGTATAATCAAATAGAAGTCAGGGGGCTGGAGGGAGGGTAACCAGGACTGCAACAGTGAATACACTTTAACATCTACATTTATGGTAAGTGTACACAACTGTACTATGTTCTTCATGTTTCACTGTTGTTGTCATTACATTTGGGTAGATTCCCAAAGCTAAGGAAGGGAGGAGGTAGTTAGATAGCATCAGGGCCAGCAATAAGGTCCTGCAAGACGGCAGTGACAAAACCAGCTCTGGATTTAGAAAAAATTGGCAAGTGGTAATGCTTGGTGAAGGTATGTACAGAACTCCAGGTAGTAGCTTCTAGGATGTCCCTGGTAGGGACACCTCTGAGAAAGGCTGTAGAGGTAGATGCAGCCCTGGTAGAATGTGGTCTTATCCCCTGTGGGGTAGGTATTCCATGATACTTATAGCAGAAATGAATGCAATGGCCTATCCACTTAGAAATGGTTTGCTTTGAAATGGCCTACCCCTCTTCCCCTGCAGCAAATGCAACCAGCAGTTGTTCAGATTTCCTGAGAGGCTTAGTCCCATCCAAGTAAATTCTAATTTGTCTGTGCACGTCCAGGGAGTGCAGTATTCATTCCCCTTTGTTCTGTGGATGAGAAAAGAAGGTTGGCAAATGAATGGACTGATTAAGGGCCACAGTGGATACCACCTTGGGAATAAAGGAGGGACTGTTCCTGAGGGACACCCTGTCCACATGAAAGATGATGAAAGGCTACACTGCCATGAGGGCCTGTAATTCAGACACCCTTCTTGCTGAAGTGATGGCTAGGAGGAAGGCTGTTTTCCAAGAAAGGAATTTCAACTCTGCATTTGCAGCTGTCTCAAATGGAGGTAGGGTGAGCTTTTCCAATACAAAGTTAAGGCCCCAGGCTGGAGCAGGGGCTCCTCTGGGTGGTCTTAAGTTTATGGCCCTTCTGAGGAATTGCTTCAGCAGTGGATGAGAGAAGAGGGGTGGCTCTGTATTATAATGAGCTGAAATGGCAGAGGCATGAATTTTGATGGATGAAAAGGAAAGGCCCTTGTGAAGCATCTCAGTTAAGTATTGAAGAATGAGCAGTAAATTGGGCACAGTTGTGTCCATCCCCTGTGTTTGGCTCCAGGAACAGAATCTCTTCCATTTTTTAGCATTGGATTTTCTAGTACTAGACCACCTTGCCTCCAGAATGACATCCATCACTTGCTTACTGAGGGATGGTAAAGGAGAGGTCATGTAATTAGCCAGGCTGCAAGGTTCAGGGTTTGAAGCTGTGGGTGCAGAATCTGGCCCTACTGCTGGGACAGCAGGGCAGGGGTCTGAGGCAGGTACCATGGTTCCAGAAGTGACACACTGCACAAGAGAGGGTACCAGTGTTGGCGTGGCCAGCCTGGTGCAGTAAGTATTGTCCTTGGTTTGTCCTGTTTGATCTTTAGTAGCACTTTGGAGAGGAGAGGCAGAGGGGGAAAGGCATAAACTGATAGATTTTTCTAGGCGAAGGACAGGGCATCCACTTTCCAAGCTCGTCTGTCGGAAGTCCTTGTGCAGAATTTGTCCAATTGTTAGTTCTGAGGGGAGGCAAACAGGTCCATCTCTGGGCTCCCCCATTTGATTCTCAAAACGTTGAATATCTTTGGTTCCAGTTTCCACTCGTGTGGGTCCGTGAGATTTCTGCTTAGGTCATCTGCCAGTGTGTTTAGCTTGCCTGGCAGGAACTGAGCTTGTAGGTGCACTTGGAAGCTGAAAGGCTGTGTTCCACAGAGCCATGGCTAGTCTGCAGAGGGGGTTATGAATGGGCCCCCCCCCCTGCCTGTTTATGTACCACATAACAGTGATGTTGTCCGTCTTTACCAATAATTGTCCTGGAAGAATGTGGTCCTTGAAGGCTGTCAGAGCATTCTGTACAGCTAACATTTCTTTTTGATTGATATACAGGTGCATTTGACTCGGGTTCCATTTGCCCTGAATGCACTGCCCTGCCAAGTGAGCCCCCCCCCATGCATAGTCTGATGCGTCTGTTGTTAGGGTTTGGGCAGCAGGGGGTAGAGTGAATGGCAGTCCCTTGTTTTGGTGGCAGGCCTCTGCCCACCAAAGGAACTGTCTTTAGACAAGGTATGATAGGAATCATTAATTCTAGGTCCTGAGAATGTTGGCACCATAGGCTTTTTAGATACCGTTGCAGTTTCCTCATATGAAGTCTTGCATATAGAATTTGTAGAATGTAAAAGGCCATGAACCCAAGGGCTTGCAGTATTTTCCTTGTATATAGCTAGGTCTTTGTGGCCAGTAGTCTGCAGTAGGCTGTCAAATGAACTTGTTTCTTTGGCGTGAGGTATGCCATCTGGGAAGATGTATTCAAGCTTGCTCACAGGAATACAATTTGTTGACAGGGTACTAGCTGTGATTTCTTTTCGTTTATGGTGTACCCCAGAGAAGTTAGTCATTTCTTTACAAATGGCAGATGATTTAATAATATGTCCTGGCTTTCTGCCTGAATTAGACAATCATCCGGGTATGGGTATATTTGAATATTTCTTTGCCTACAAAAGGCAATGACTGGAGCTAGGCACTTTTTGAATACCCTGGGCGCAGTAGATAAGCCAAAGGGCAGAGCAGAGAATGGATAGTGCATGTAGCCTGCTCTGAAGCGTAGGTATCTTCTGCAAGATTCCCTTATTGGGATGTGCAAGTTGGCTTCCTTTAAATCCATTGTTGCCAACCAGGCATTTTTGCCTAGCAAGGGAAGCAGCTGATGAAGAGTTGGCATTATGAATTTTGGGATTACCAAAAAAGTGTTTAGAATAGACAGGTCCAGAATAGGATGCCAGGAATAGTCTTTTCTGGGAACCAGGAAAAGTCTTGTTCCCATTCTTCTTCTGGGACAGTCTGAATAGCCTTGATGCTTAGAAGACAGAGAACTTGCTTTTGAGCCTCTGCCCACTGATTTGGGGGTAGGTCTGGCCAACTTTTTGGGGTTGGTAAGATGTGGAAGTGGAATCTGTATCCTTGGGAAACTATATTTAAAACCCATTTGTCCTGGGTAATGAGTTCCCAATTTCCTGCATGCAGGGCGATTTTCCCCGTAAAGGAACAGTCAGTTGAGCACGGCTTGGAAGGTTTAAAGTTAAGTCACTGTGACAGTTTACCATAGGGGGGTGTCTTACTACTCCCAGCTTTGGAAGTGGGAGCCCCCCACTGCTTAGGCCTGTGAGTACCTTGGGACTGAAGCCAGGGTGTTCTGCTGGTTCTGGGTTTGGACTGAGAAGGGCTGGAAGAGGCAGGAAAGGACCAATTCTTAGAAGGTCAATGCCTACTAAAGCTGGGAGGCTGTACTTGCACGAAATCTTTAACAGTTTGCATAGATTTAGCTTTTTCCTCCATCTTTTTAACTACTACTACTACTGCTTTCTTGCCAAAAGTACAGTTGTGTACCTACCATAAATGTAGATGTTCAAGTGTATTCACTGTTGCAGTCATTACACTTGGGTTATCCTGCTGGCAGGCTACCCGCAGTCGGCCTGAATTCCAAAGTCTTAGTCCGGCGTCGGTTGCTGTCGCCTCTTCCCTGACGTCAGTGCGCCGGGGTATAAAAGATGCAGCAGACTCCATTTTCTTCAGTTTTTCTTGCCCCAGATGTCAGGTGCCCCCAAATTGGTAGGCTAAAAATTTATGCCAATAAGTATGCATGCCATAACAAACATTTCCTTCATCTACAAGCAAATACACCACATAAGTTGTATAGGATAGAGAAGTACAAATAAGTCCCAGCAAAGAAAAGGGGGATGGTGGGTGGGTAACCTGGACTGCAACAGTGAATACACTCGAACATCTACATTTATGGTAGGTACACAACTCTACTATGTTCATCGTGTTTCACTGTTGCAGTCATTACACTTGGGTTGAATCCCAAAGCTGACGTAGGGTGGCTGGGTCTAAATAGGATTAGGAGAGGCTATAAGACCCTGCAAAACTGCAGTGGCAAAGCCTGCTCTGGATTTAGAGTAGAGAGGTAAATGGTAGTGCTTGGTGAAAGTGTGCACTGAACTCCAAGTTGCAGCCTCTAAAATGTCTTTGGTTGGTACCCCTCTGAGGAAGGCTGCTGAAGTGGCTGCTGCTCTGGTAGAATGTGGCCTAATGCCCTTAGGAATTGATTTGCCATGGTGTGAATAACAGAATCGAATGCAGTGGCCTATCCATTTCGAAATAGTCTGCTTTGAGATAGGCTTTCCTTGTGATCCTGCAGCATATGCCACTAAAAGTTGCTCAGTCTTTCTGAAAGCTTTAGTTCTGTCCAAGTAGAAGCGTAGCGGTCTGTGTATGTCCAAAGAATGCAGGAGTCTCTCACCCTTATTCTGTGGGTTTGGATAAAAAGTAGGCAAATGAATGGTTTGGTTAAGGGCCACACTGGACACTACACCTTAGGCGTAAATGTACGGTTAGGCCTCAGAGAAACCCTGTCTGGATGGAAAATGATGAAAGGTTCCACAGCCATGAGAGCCTGTAACTCTGAAACTCGTCTTGCAGAGGTTATTGCTAGGAGCAGAGCTGTTTTCCAAGATGAGAACTTTATTTCAGCTGTAGCGGCTGGCTCAAAAGGCGGCAGTGTGAGTTTCTCCAAGACATAATTGAGGTCCCATGTAGGTATTGGTGCTCTCCTTGGAGGTCTTATGTTTTTGGCCCCTTTGAGGTACTGCCTTAGCAATGGATGAGAAAAAATAGGTGGTTCCGTATTGTAATGAGCTGAAATGGCACAGGCATGGATTTTAATTGATGAGAAGGACAGGCCTTTGTCCAGCATCTCAGTTAGGTATTGTAAAATCTGAGGAATATTTGGTACAAGCGTGTCAATTCCTTGTGCCTGGTTCCAAGCACAGAATCTCTTCCACTTTTCGGCATAACATTTTCTGGTACTTGGCCTTCTGGCCCCCAAAATAACATCCATCACTGCTTTAGAGAGAGGTGTGTTCTGAATGGCTACATTATTTGCCATGCTGCCAGATTTAGGGTCCTGAGTTGGCTGTGCAGGATCTGATTGTTTCGTTGGGTCAGTAAGTGAGGAATTAAGAGGCAATGTCCAGGCTGGGCCCTGAGACAAGCTCTTTAGGACTGGGTACCAGTGATGGCGGGGCCAATCTGGGGCAATCAGAATCATTTTTGTCTTCTCATCTGACCTTTAAGAGTATCTTGGGAAGGAGAGGCAGATTGTGAGGGGAGGCAAAAAGATCAATGTCTGGGCATCCCCATTTCTTTGTTACCATGCTGAAGATTTGTGGATCCAGTTTCCACTTGTGGGGATCCTTAATGTTTCTGCTTAGTTCGTCTGCCAGAGTATTTTTCTTTCCCGGCAGGAACTGTGCTTGCAAATGTACTTGGTAAGTCAATGCTGTGTCCCACAAAGTCATGGCTTGTCTGCAGTGGGGGTAGGAATGTGCGCCTCCCTGCTTGTTTATGTACCACATGACTGTAGTATTGTCTGTCCTTATCAGTAGTTGTCCTGGATGAAGAAGGTCCTTGAAAGCTGTCAGGGCATTCTGAACAGCTAGCATCTCTTTTTGATTGATATGAAGATGCATTTGGCTTGAGGGCCATGTGCCCTGAATACATTTTCCTGCCATGTGGGCCCCAGGCATAATCTGAAGCATCTGTTGTTATTGACTGCGTGGCTGTGGGTAGGTTGAATTGCTGTCCCTTGTTGATGTGACAGGATTGTGCCCACCATCAAAACTCCTGTTGAAGGCAAGGAATGAGGGTAATCAATGTTTCCAGGCTGTGGCAATGTTGAGTCCAAACACTTTTTAGATACCACTGTTATTTCCTCATATGCAGTCTGGCATATGGAATTAGCAGAATGCAGGATGCCATGAAGCTCAAGACCTGTAGAATTTTTCTTGCAGATAACTGGGCCTTTGTTGCCAACATTGTGAAGTCAGCTCCAGACCCATCTGAGGGAATAATTTCCGAGTGTCCAATACCTTGAGTATCCAGAGGCCTAGCTGGATCCACGTGGGAATCGGCAGCGGCCTGTGGCTCTGACGTAGCGGGCGTCAGGGGCTGCGAAAGCGCCTCACTGAGAACCGGCAAACCGGCGACTGGCTTAGCGGAAGCCTCGTCATCTGTTTCGGACTTCAGATGCCTGTCCTTTTCCTTGCACTTTTTATAAACTCCGGTCATTGGTTGTTCCGACGGCATTATATAATTGAATCTTCAGCCAAAGTAATGAAAGGCAAAATCGTACCGACACTTAATAGTGCGTTGGTTAAATCTAGAGCAAAACCGACAGCTAGCAACGTTGTGATCAGAGCCTAGGCAAGGAATACAGTAAGAATGAAAATCCTTATGAGGTATTTGCTTCCCACAAGAATTACAATTGTTAACTTTTTCTGACATCGGTCTGGAGCAAGAATAAAGTTTCCCCAACGGGGTACTTAGCTTTAATGAAAACTTCAGATCTGAAATTCGAAATTTGAAAATCTCAGGAGTCGGCCGACCAGCATTTGCGAACTGCTTTTGCTTCGGGCACCATGCGGCAAGAAAGACTGAAGAAAATGGCATCGGCTGCATCTTTTATACCCCTGGCGCACTGACGTCAGGGAAGAGGCGACAGCAACCAACGCCGGACCAAGACTTTTGAATTCAGGCCGACTGCGGGTAGCCTGCCAGCAGGATAACCCAAATGTAATGACTGCAACAGTGAAACACAATGAACATCAGGTGGTCTTGATTTAAGGGAGCATCCAGTAATTTAGCTTTAACGTGATCTGGCAAAGACTGCTCCTTAAGCCAAGCCATGCCTTCGAAATACAGACCCAGTGACAGCAGCTCTGCAAGATGCATCTAATGAATAAAAACTACATTGCAAAGTATGTTTTCCAACTTGTTCAGCAGAATTAAATCCTGTAATTCTTTATTTTCAGCACAGTCAAGAATCAGCATAATTTTCTGTTTAAGAAATCCAATAATATGTTGCTGATACTTTAACATATGAAACTGACAGTTTAAGGCCCTGATGGCCAAAGCTGCAAAAGTGTATGCCTTCTTACCCCATCTATCCAGGGCCCTGGAATCTCTATCAGAGGGGGTAGGGTTTTTTGGCAGTAGTAGCCTTAATGCCCTTGGGTCCCCATGAAATGGTCTCAGGATCTGCAGTAGGATTTTTAAAAAGGAACTTGTGAGTGTCAGGTACCCTGTAATACCAGTCAGGTTTTCTGGGAGCAGGAGGTAAAGTGTCATGGGCCAGGCTAGATTCCGAGATGGCATCATCTACAATGTCCAGTACAGGAGGGATGGCTAAAAGCCTGTGTTGAGGTAGGAGTAAGAATTCCCTAAGCCTCTTTTTGGAGTCAGAGTAATCCTGGCTTTCCCAGCGGAAATGCTCCCTAAGAGTATGCAAGGTTTCACCAAAAGAGAAATGCTCTGGAGGGAAAGCAGAGGGAATGGAGTCCTCTGCATCAGAATCCTCATAGGTAGATAAGGGCAACATCTGGACATCAGAGAAAACAGAAATTGCAGAATCCTGATCACAAGAAAAATCAGTTCTAGGTCTCTTAGAGGGAGAAGGGTGGCTTCCCCTGATTAGAGTAATAAGGTCTTCAGCCATTCTTATATGTTTTTTAGGCATAGGGGCCTGACCATGCGGTCTGGACGTCAGTTTTCTAGGCATGGATTGAGTTTTAGGCCTTGAAGAAGAAGATGGCGTCGGTTTAATATGCAAGTCAGTAGGCCTGAATACACCCTCAGAAGCCGGTGCCTACACAGCGGCTCCGGACCCATCCAAGGTAGAGACATCTGCAGGTTCCACAGTCGAAGAAGCATCTCGCGGCACACCGGACTCTGAATGGGTCTCAGTAGAGGCCTGCACATCTGAAGTAGCGGGTATCAGGGGCTGCAAAAGCACCTCACTGAGTACCGGCGAACTGGTGACTAGCTTAGGAGAAGTGTCGCCGGCAGCTTTGGATCTATGCGCTGTCTCTGTCTTTATCTTTGTTTTTTTTTGGAATGTCGGTAGTCGGGTGGCTTACAGAAGCCATTTCTGGATAATTGAACCGAGTACCAAAATGTTTAGATGCGAAAATGAACAGACGACGAATAGTACGAGGTTTGAATAAGGCACAAAACTGACAGCGAGGTACGTCGTGGTCTGGGCCTAAGCAAGGAATGCAGTACGAATGAAAATCTTTATGAGGTATTTGCTTTCCACAAGAAGTACATGCATTTCAGGTCAAAACAGGTAAAGCCTTATTTCCACACTGAATGCCAGCTTTTCTGCAATGTCTGGGAAAGGTTACGGCCAAGTGGCCACCTCACAAATTCTCTGTGCTGAGATTTCTGAAGACTACAGTGGTGTCAGCAACCCTTGTGGGTGCACCCTGTCCTACCCACCTACAGTCTTACTACAGTGGTCATAAAAGAATGTGATGCAAATAGCTAATCATTTTGAGAGAGTAAATACTGTTCTGCTCTGCCTTTCTAGCATAAAGAGGGCAAAGATCTCATCAAAAAATGAAGTCTTTAATTCTGTTAGTAATTCATAGGTGCATGTGAATGTCTGTGGTGTACAAAATCTTCTCTCCTCTGTTCTGTAGATTGAGATCAATAACAGGGAGTGAAATTAATTTCTTCAGGGAGATCCCCATGACCACCTTACAAAAAAAGAAAGGCTGGGTCTTAAGTGCCACTGTCTTTGTGGAATACTACAGGGCTTCCCTACACTTTACAGTTTGCAGTTCACATACCTTCCTAGCAGAAGGGATGGCTGCTAAGACTTCCATGACAATGATCTGAGAGCAGCAGAACTAGCAAGTTCAAATGAAGGCAGCATACATTTCTCAATCACAAAAACAAATCCCATAGAACAGGTGTGACTCTCCTTGGAGGCATTGGATGCAATCATCTTTAACTCATCAGTACCTATGTGGTGTGGAATGTCACACCTCTAAGTAGCTACACATGCCTTACATTCCAAAGCATTTTCTGAAAAATTAACTTAAAAAGTATAAGAAAACAAATATAAATATTTTGTGAACAAAAGCTATCAGAACTGTACAAATAGCAATGCTATTAGTAAGAAGAATTCTTTACAATGATATCAAAGGATTCTTAGCTTTTTCCGTAAATACCGTAATGTTATAATAAACACAAACCCCAAATTATACTTTTGTAAACTTTCATAAACAATTTTCCGTATCTTGAAAATTGTACAACCTAGACATATATTGTTAGAATATTTTTGTTAACCAGACACAAGCTTTCACATGACAAGAAATTCTTCTACAAGTGCATGCTTGATATATTTACAGAAATATGAAAACATATGCTCAGTTGTATAATTAGCAAAACGGAAAGTACTGGATCTCTCTCAAGATGTAAACTCAGACTGCCAGTATCAAAGACAGTTTTCTCTAACATCATCTAAAGTTTCAAGCAAGGTCATGCAATTGCTTGGATGATACTCTGCTTTTGAAGTATTAAGTATACATGGAAATACTGCTTATTTTCATAATTAGCAGCAAAAAATAAGTTATGTACTCACCATAATGTTCCATCTGAGTAGTTGTACTTCATTTGTCTTCAACCTGTGGGAATACGGATCAGGATCGGATCCGATGCGGCAACTTCACAAGCATCTGCTCCGAGCTCCAGGCTCCTCCCCTACCCATAATAAACCACCCACCATCTTAATTCCCTCAGATCGAGTTTGCTGCACCCTAAATCAAAAGATCCAACCCAATACACCTTACCGTACACAACTTTTCCAACCTCATGAAACAGACCAAAGCCGCTAAAGTGCTCTCTGCTACATGCCAAGACGGTTAGGCCGGGGGAAGGAGAGGGGGTATGGTTGAAGACAAATGAAGTACAACTACTCAGATGGAACGTTATGGTGAGTACATAACTTCTTTATCTGAAGTAGCTTACTTCATTTGGTCTTCAATCTGTGGGGGACAGAGTCCCCAACTACTTATACACCTGGGTAGCCCTCATGGAAGGTTATTCCGGAACACAGCGGATCCAAAGAATGCTCTCCCTCTAGATATCAAATCCAAATTCTACTGAGAAATAAAGGTATGGGATGAGGACCAAGTAGCAGCAGAACAAATGTCATCCACGGATATCCTAGACCAAAAGAACGCAGGCCATGGACCTGGTGGAATGAGCTCTAATCAGACCCAATGGAGGCAAGCCTTTGTCCTTGAAAACCTGAAGGATGCAGAGAGAAATCCATCTAGCAACGGTCACCTTGGAAATGGGTTTACCCAAAATCGGTTTAGAGAAGAACACAAACAACTGGTAAGAATTGCAAATGGGTTTGGTTCTGTGTAAATAGAAACGTAGCTGTCTATGAACATTTAACAGATGAAACTTGTATTTACTCTTATTTTTGAAATTTGGAAAGAAAATGGGTAAATTGATAGTCTGATTGATATTGGGCTCAGAAGCTACTTTTAGAAGAAAGGAGGGATTGGTACGAAGATAAACCCTGTCCTTATGGAAAACCATGTATTGCAATACCATAGTAAGGTCCCACGGGGAAGCAGGATCTTTGACAGGAGGACATAAGAGAAATGTACCTTTGATGAAAGCTTTGCACAATCTGGAAGAAGCCAAAGAAGCCATGTTCTCACCAATGTGGAAATTGAAAATGGCAGCCAGTTGAACTTTCACTGTAGATGAGCTAGCCCTTTGTTGAAAAATGTTTGCCAAAAAATCAAGGATAGCTGGAATTGGAGCCGTGAAAGGGTCTATTATCCATCTGAGAACCCCAGATGAAAAAGGGCTTCCATTTGCTATGTTAAATCTTCCTGGTGGACGATTTATGGGCTGCCACCAGAATAGTCTTGACCGAAAAAGACAAAATGGGAGTCCTAGCAATTAAAGGAACTGGAGCAGCCAAGCCGGGAGCTTCAGACTGTCCAGATTCGGATGAGGGACCCTCGAGGGGTGAGAGATGAGATCCGGATGGGGATCCAAGGAGGAGCTAGAAGATGAGACCAAAGGAAGGGAAACCATATCTGGTGAGGCCAAAACGGGGCAATGAAGATCACTTTGCGCCCCAGTCGATGTGCCTTCTGGAGGAACTTTGGGATAAGAGGTAAAAGGAGGGTAAGCATAAAAAAGACTGGGAGGCCAAGCATGGACTAGACCATCTCTGTGGGATTCCCCTGGTGGGGGGTTCAGAGCAAAGAACTCGCTGCACTTCGCGTTGGAAGGAGATGCAAAGAGATCGCAGCAAAGCCGACCCCACACTAGAAAGATCTGCTCCGCTACTGAAGGATTCAGAGACCACTCAAAAGGCATCAGAATAGTCTGGCTTAGTTTGTCCGCCAGTATGTTGGAAAATCACGGAATGTGCATTGCTACCAGGAAATGACTGGTGGAGATTGCCCATTCCCAAACTCTCATGGCCTCGTGACAGACAGGGGTAGGATCTGGTCCCTCCCTGTTTGTTGATGTACCAGACTACCGACATGTTGTCTGACTGAAATGCAATAGTTCCTTGAGGGAGAAAGGCATGAATGGCCTGCAACACTAAAAGGGCCGCCCTCATCTCTAGAACACTGATATGCAAACTGGTCTCGATCAGGGACCACATGCCTTGGACAGTCCTTCCTGAGCAAGCCCCCCACCCCCACCCTAGCTGAGAGGCATCCGCGGTCACTGTGGCTTGGGCAGGGGCTGTGACAAACGGTCATCTCTTGAGTATTTCCGAAGAATGCATTCACCAGAGGAGGGACGCCCTGCCGACCTTGCTTATGTGTATCGGATGTGTCAATGGAAGATCCATCATAGATCATTGCACTGCTAGAGTCCACTGTAGTACTCGCATATGCAAACAAGCACACAGGAGAACTGTAATCGTCGCTGCCATAGAAGCTAGGGCCCGTAAAACCGACTGCACTGAAGGAAGATGGGACTGACAGATGAAGGTGACATGAATCCGTAAGCTTCAAATTCTCTCCGAGGTCAGAAGGACTTCTGCCTGCAAAGTGTCTATCCATGCTCCAATGTATTCTATAACCTTGACAGGGTTTAGGAGAGATTTGGCTGTGCTCACTGTAATTCTTAGCTGGTGTGCAAGACGTAGGAAATAGTCCCTGGCCTGATAAAGTAAATGCTTGGTGGGAGCAGCAAGGAGCCAATCGTCCAGGTAAGGGAAGACCTGGATTCCCCTGAAGCCTCAGGCAAGCCGCTACCACCGCCATTACCTTGAACACCCTGAGGGCTATGGTGAGACCAAAGGATAAGGCTCGAAACTGGTAATGATTGGCCTCTAGCCGCAAGCGGAGGAACCTCCTGGAGCTTCTGTGCATCTTTATGTGATAGTAAGCATCCTGGAGGTCTATCGAGCACATCCAGTCGCTCTCTTGCAGGTACGGCAGGATGGACTGCAACGTGACCATCTGGAACTTCTCTGTGGCAACTAAATGGTTCAGGGTTGAAAGGTCCAGAATGGCCTCAAGTCCCCCGTATTTTTTGGCACCAAAAAGAACCCAGAATAGATGCCCGATCCGGACTGATCTCAGGGAACGGTTTCAATGGCTCGCTTCTTTAGCAGCTTGATTATCTCTAGTGCCGCTGCCTCCCTTTGCGTGAGTGGTACGTCTAGGAGGTGTTTGGGTGATGTGGGAGAAAAGTACAGTTGTGTACACTTACCATAAATGTAGATGTTCGAGTGTATTCACTGTTGCAGTCATTACATTTGGGTTATCTGCTTGAAGGTTGCCCTCAGTCGGCCTGATTATCAAAGTGTTGGGTCCTGCGTCGGTTGCTGTCCCTTCTTCCATGACGTCAGGTCGTCAGGGATACAAAACATGCAGCCGACGCCATTACATCAGTTTTTCTTGCCCCAGATGTCAGGTGCCCCCCTAATGGGAAGCAATTAAACAAAAAAACCCACAAAGATATACCTCCAACAAAATGCAAATACACCAAAAAGGCTTTTAAGCATAGTAAAGGAAAGTAGAGGTATAGCCAAAATAAGTTAGGGGGCTGGAGGGAGGGTAATCAGGACTGCAACAGTGAATATACTCAAACATCTACATTTATGGTAAGTGTACACAACTGTACTATGTTCTTCATGTTTCACTGTTGCTGTCATTACATTTGGGTAGATTCCCAAAGCTATGGTTGGAGGAGGAATTTAGATAGCATTAGGGCCAGCTACAAGGCCCAGCAAGACTGCAGTGACAAAGCCAGCTCTGGATTTAGAGAAAAGGGTCTTAAATTTATGGCCCCTCTGAGGAACTGCTTGAGCAGTGGAAGAGAGAAGAGGGGGAGGTTCTATGTTATAATGAGCTGAAATGGCTAAGGCTTGAATTTTTATTGAGGAAAAAGACAGGCCACTGTGAAGCATCTCAGTTAAGTATTGTAAAATCTGAGGTAAATTGGGCACTGCTGTACTCATCCCTTGAGATTAGTTCCAGACACAGAATCTTTTCCATTTTTAAGCATAAGATTTTCTAGTACTAGGCCTCCTTGCCTCTAAAATGACATCCATCATAGGTTTACTGAGGGATGGTAAAGGAGAGCCTAAGTAATTAGCCAGGCTGCTAGGTTCACTTTTTGAAGCTGAGGCAGGCGCCATTGGGCCAACAGTGACACACTGTGTAGGAGGGGGTACCAGTGTTGGCATGGCCAGTCTGGTGCAATCAAAATCATCCTTGGTTTGTCTTGCTTGATCTTTAGTAGTACTTTGGAGAGCAGAAGCAGAGGAGGAAAGGCATAAACGGATAGGTTTTTCCAGCTGAAGGACAGAGCATCCACTTTCCAAGCTTGTCTGTGGGGAGTCCTTGCACAAAATTTTTCCAATTGATAGTTCTGGGGGGAGGCAAACACGTCTATATCTGGGCTCCCCCATTTGCTTGTCAACATGTTGAAAATCCTTGGTTCCAGTTTCTGCTCGTGTGGGTCCATGAGGGTTCTGCTTAGTCCATCTGCCAGTTCATTTAGTTTTCCTGGCAGGAATTGAGCTTGTAGATTTACTTGGTAGCTCAAGGCTGTGTTCCACAATGCCATGGCTAGTCTGCAGAGGGGGTAAGAATGTGTACCCCCCTGCTTGTTTATGTACCACATAACAGTGGTGTTGTCCTTCTTTACCATTAATTGTCCTGGAAGTATGTGGTCCTTGAAGGCTGTCAGAGCATTCTGTACAGCTAACATTTCTTTATGACTGATGTGAAGGTGCATTTGAATTGGGTTCCATTTGCCCTGAATGCACTTCCCTGCCAGGTGTGCACACCCATGCATAGTCTGATGCATCTGTTGTTAGGGTTTGGGCGGCAGGGGGTAATGTGAATGGTAGTCCCTTGTTTTGGTGGCAGGCCTCTGCCCAACAAAGGAACTCTAGGCGTAAACAAGGAATGATAGGAATCACTGCTTCTAGATCCTGAGAATGTTGACACCATAGGCTTTTTAGATACCACTATAGTTTCCTCATAAAATGCAGTCTTGCATATGGAATTAAAAGAATGCAGAAGGCCATGAACCCCAAGGCTTGTAATATTTGCCTTGCAGATAGCAGGGTTTTTGTGACCACTTGTTTGAAGTAGGTTGTCAAGTGAATTTGTTTCTCTGGTGTGAGGAAAGCCATTTGGGAAGTTGTATTCAAGCTTGCTCCCAGGAATATAATTTGTTGACAGGGTACCAGGTGTGATTTCTTTTTGTTTATGGTGTACCCCAGACAAGTTAGCACCCTCTGTACAAAAGCCAGATGATTCATAAGTATGTCCTGGTTTTCTGCCTGAATTAGACAATCGTCCAGGTATTGGTACATTTGAATATTTCTTTGCCTGCAAAATGCAATGACTGGAGCTAGGCACTTTGTGAATACCCTGGGCACAGTAGATAAGCCAAAGGGCAGTGCAGAGAACTGACAGTGCGTGTAGTCTGCTTTGAAGGGTAGGTATCTTCTGCAAGATTTCCTGATTGGGATGTGCAGGCATGCTTCCTTTAAAATTAGTGCTGCCAACCAGGCATCTTTGCTTAGCATAGGAAGCAACTGGTGAAGAGTCAGCATCTTGAATTTTGGAATCACCAAAAAGGTGTTTAGAGTAGGCAGGCCCAGGACAGGATGCCATGAATTGTCTTTTTTGGGTACCAGGAAAAATCTCAAGTAGAAACCTTGCCCCTTTTTCTCTTCTGGTACCAATTGAATAACCCCTATGCTTAAGAGAGAGAGTACTTACTTTTGGGCCTCTGCCCAATGCTTTGGAGGTAGATCTGGCCAACCTCGGAGCTGGTGACATGTGGAAGTGAAATCTGTATCTTTGGGACACTATTTAAAACCCACTTGCCCTGGGTAACGAGTCCCCACTTCTTTGCATAAAGTGCAATCTTTCTCCCAAAGGGGCAGTCAGTTGAGAAGTGCTTGGAAGTTTTTAAAAAGAAGTCATTGAGACAGTTTACCATAGGGGGAGTTTTATTACTCCCAAATTTGGAAGTGGAGGCCCCCCCACTGCTTAGTCTTGTGCGTCCCCTGGGACTGAAGCCTGGGTGCTCTGCTGGATCTGGGTTTGGACTGAGAAGGTCTGGAAGAGGCAGGAAAGGGCCAATTCTTAGAAGGCCAATGCCTACTAAATCTTGGAGGTTGTACATGTAAAAAGTCTTTAACAGTTTGCATAGATTTAGCTTTTTCCTCCATCTTTTTAAGAACAACTACTGCTTTGTTGCTAAACAGGTGGCCCTGACTTAAGGGAGCATGCAGGAATTCCGCTTTAACATGATCTGGCAAGGATTGCTCCTTAAGCCAAGCATGCCTTCTAAGTACAGAGCCAGTTACCGCAGCCCTGCAAGATGCCTCTAGTGAATCAAAACCACATTGCAATGTATGTTTACCAACTTGTTCAGCAGAATGCATAAAAATCCTGTAAATCCTTATTTTCAGCACAATCAGGAATCAACATCATTTTCTGTTTAAGCAATCCATAAATATGCAGCTAATACTTTAACATATGAAACTGGCAATTCAAGGCCCTAATGGCCAAAGTGGCAGAAGTGTATACCTTCTTACCCCATCTATCCAGTGCCCTGGAGTCACTATCAGAGGGGGTAGGATTTTTGGCAGTAGTAGCTTTAATGCCCTTGGGTCTCTGTGAAATGGTTTCAGGATACCCAGTAGGATTTTTGAAAAGGAACTTGTTACAGTCAGGAACCCTGTAATATCTACCAGGCTTTCTGGAAGCAGGAGGTAGAGAGTCAGGGGCCATGCTAGATTCCGAAAAGGTATCATCAACAATGTCCAGTACAGAAGGTATATTTAAAGGACTGTGCTGGGGCAGGAGTAAGAAATCCCTAAGCCGCTTTTTAGAATCAGAGAACTCCGGACTTTCCCAACAAAAAAACTCCCTGAGAGTATGCAAGGTTTCACCAAAAAAGAAATCCTCTGGGGGAGAAGCAGAGGGAATAGAATCCTCAGCATCAGAATCCTCATAGGTAGATAAGGGTAAATCCTGGTCAACAGAGGAAAAGTACAGTTTTGTACCTACCATAAATGTAGATGTCCGAACTGGATAGCATCTGCAGTCATAACAAATGGGTTGTCCTGTCGTCAGGCAGCCCTTCGGTCGGCCGGATTCCAAAGTCTGGGTCCGGCCGCTGATGTCGCACTTCACCCGACGTCATCTCTGCTGGTCTTGGGGTATAAAGGCATCAGCCGATGCCATTTTCCTCAGTGTTTCTTGCCCCAGATGCCAATTGCCCTCTTGGAAAGCTAAATTTTGGATAAATGCCAATGTTTCCAAAATAGTAGAAGGCAAACACAAAAATAAACATGTATGTACATATATACAAACAAATACACCATAAGAGACTCCCCAGCTAGCTATTAGGAGGGTAAATACCCTAGGAGTACCGCAGAGGGAAGGAGGGAGGGTAATCCTGACTGCAGATGCTATCCAGTTCGGACATCTACATTTATGGTAGGTACAAAACTGTACTATGTCCTTCATGGATGCATCTGCAGTCATAACAAATGGGTAGAATACCATAGCCAAACTAGGGAGGAGGAATAATAATTATGGTGTAGTCAGGATCCCTTGCAGTACAGCAGTGGCAAACCCTGCTCGGGATCTAGAATATAGAGGTAAATTATAATGCTTGGCAAATGTATGCACGGAGGTCCAAGTAGCCGCCTCAATAATGTCCTTGGTTGCCACTCCTCTTAAGAAAGCTGTGGTAGTGGCTGTAGCCCTTGTAGAATGAGGTCTTATGTTCTGTGGAATTGGTTTTCCATGGTAGGAGTAACAGAATCTTATGCAATTTCCTATCCATTTGGAGATTGTCTGTTTGGAAATTGCTTTTCCTTCCCTTCCTGTTGCATAGGCTACAAAGAGCTGGTCAGTTTTTCTGTTTCCTTTGGTTCTGTCCAGGTAGTAGCGTAACTGTCTATGTACATCCAAGGTATGCATTATTCTTTCACCTCTGTTTTGTGGATTGGGAAAGAAGGTAGGTAGGTGGATTGCCTGGTTTAAAGACACTCTGGATACCACCTTAGGCATAAATGTAGGATTAGTTCTCATGGACACCCTATCTTGATGGAAGATTAGGAAGGGTTGCACTGCCATTAAGGCCTGTAGTTCCGAAACCCTCCTTGCTGAAGTAATAGCCAGTAGGAAAGCAGTTTTCCATGACAGGTGTTGTAGATCTGCTGTTGCTGCTGGTTCAAACGGAGGGAGTGTCAACTTTTCTAGTACAAAATTCAAGTCCCATGCTGGTAATGGTGGTTTCCTAGGAGGTTTTACATTCTTGATCCCTCTGAGGAACTGCCTGAGTAGAGGATGTGAAAATACAGGAGGATCAAAGCAGTGTTCTGCTGAAATAGCTGATGCATGTATCTTGATGGAGGAATAGGACAGGCCTGTATGTAGAAGCTCTGCCAAGTACTCCAGAATGTTAGCAATATCTATGTTCGACACATCTTTTCCTCTTTCAGTACTCCAAATGACGAACCTTTTCCATTTTCCTGCATAGTTCCTTCTTGTTGAAGGTCTGCGGGCTTCAAGGATAATGTCTTTAACCCTTTGTGAAAGGTCTGGGGTAGTTACTGCTATGTGATGTTCCAGGCAGTCAGTTGTAAGGTTTTTAGGTTTGGATGTATGATGTTGTAGTTGTTCTGAGTTAACATCAGAGGCATCAGGGGTATTGACCACATTTTCTCCCGAGACATGCGCCTCAGCAATGGGTACCAGTGTTGTCTTGGCCAGTTCGGAGCTATCAGAATTATCCTTGGACGTTCTTCTTTGATTTTCAGTAGTACCTTGTGCATCAAGGGAAGAGGTGGAAATGCATATGCCGTCAGGCCTTTCCAGCTGAAGGATAGAGAGTCCACCTTCCATGCAAGTGGGTGGAATGTCCTTGTGCAGAATTTTTTGAGCTGGTGATTTTGTGGGGAAGCGAATAGATCTATTTGTGGCATTCCCCATTTCTTTGTGATGGCCTTGAAGATGTCCGGGTGGAGCATCCATTCGTGAGCATCGGAGGTGGTTCTGCTTAAAATGTCTGCTAGGGTGTTCTCTTTTCCCGGTACAAATATTGCCTGTAACTGGATGTTGTAGCTGAGAGCCAGATTCCAAAGGTCCAAAGTCATTCTGCATAGGGGGTAAGAATGAGTGCCTCCCTGTTTGTTGATGTACCACATGACTGTGGTGTTGTCTGTCCTTATCATCAAATGGCCTTCTTTGAGGAATGGTCTGAATTTTAGGATTGCCAGTTTTACTGCCAGCATTTCTTTTTGGTTTATGTGCAGGTGCTGCTGGTCCTGAGTCCACAGTCCTTGTACGCATTTGTCCAGCATGTGTGCCCCCCATCCTAGGTCTGAGGCATCCGTTGTGATGGTTTGGTTTGCTCGAAAGTTGTGGAAGGGTAAGCCTGGGTTTGACTGGCATGCCCGAGCCCACCATAGGAACTCCTGTTTTAGGCATGGGATTAGTGGGATTTCGGTTTCTAAGCTGTGCCTGTGTTGAGACCATAAATTCTTTAGGTACCACTGTAACTTTCTCATATGCAGTCTGGCGTGTGGGACCAAGATTATGCATGATGCCATGAAGCCCAAGGCCTGCAGAACTTTTCTTGCTGTTAGTTTGTTCTGCTTTGTTAATGCCAAGAAGTAAAGAGGAAGTTCTTTTTGTTTTTCTGCAGTTAGGAATGCCATCTGTTTTACTGTGTCCAATTCCGCGCCCAAGAAAGTTCTTGTCTGGGATGGTATCAGCCTTGACTTTTGTAAATTGACTGTGCATCCCAGGGCTTGTAGCAAGTAAATGACCCTTTGTAAATCTGTTGTCAGCTTGCTTTTGTTGTCCGCTTGTAACAGGCAGTCGTCCAGGTATGGATAAATTTGGATTCTCTGTACTCTGCAGTGAGCGATTACTGATGCCAGGCATTTTGTGAATACTCTCGGCACAGTAGATAAGCCAAAGGGCAATGCTGAGAATTGATAATGCTCTGATCCTGCAAGAAATCTGAGGTATCTTCTGCAGTTTGGTCGAATGGGGACGTGCAGGTATGCCTCCTTGAGATCTAGAGTTACCAGCCAACACTCCTTGCCCAGCATGGGAAGAAGTTGCTGTAGGGTCAGCATTTTGAATTTTGGGACAATGATGTATGTGTTTAAGATGGACAGGTCGAGAATAGGTCTCCAGTTTTCTCTTTTCTTGGTACTAGGAAGAGTCTGGAGTAGAATCCTTTGCCCTGTTCTGTTATTGGTACCCTTTCCACAGCTCTCATCTTTATTAATTCCGCTATCTGGTGCAGGGCTTCTATTTTTGATTTGGGGACAGGTTTGGCATTCCTCTTTTTTTCTGGTAAAGTGTGGAAGTGGAACCGGTAGCCTTGGTCTATGGTTTGCAAAATCCACTTGTCTTTTGTAATATAGTGCCAATTTTTCGAGAATAAGGCTAACTTTCCGCCTAATGGTGCTGCTATTTGCTTCCTGGTAGGCGGAGTCAGAGCCAAGTCACTGTGATTGTCCTGTTGCAGTGGCAGTGGTTGTGTCTGTGCCTCGGTTATTGCCTTGCCACTGTCGTCCTCTGTAGGCACCTCCTCTGGATTGATTTCTGCCCCTAGAGCGTCTGTTCCTGCCCCTTTGTGATCTTGTGGAGTCAGGAAAGGACCAATTTTTGGCAGGCCAGTTCCTGCTAAACCTTGGGGGCTGAACCTGTAGGAAATCTTTAACTGTTTGTACAGATTTTGCCTTCTCTTCCATTTTCTTCATTACCTGCTGGGCAGGTTCCCCAAATAGACTGGCCTTATCCATAGGAGCATCCAATAGCTTAGCTTGAACATGATCCGGCAAGACCTGTTCTTTCAACCATGCATGCCTTCTTATCACTGTGCCAGTCATGGCTGATCTAAATGAAGCCTCCAGTGCATCATAGCCACATTTTAAAGAATGGTTACTAACCTGTTGGATGTTATTCACCATTTCTAATACATATTTCTTATCTAAAGATTCATCAGAGGACAGCTTTTTAATTAACTGATCAAGCATAAACTCTTGGTATTGGATCATGTGAAACTGACAGTTTAAAGCTCTAGCTGAGAGAGTAGCAGAGGTGTAGACTTTTTCCCCCATCTCTCTAAGGACCTGGATTCCCTTTCAGAGGGAATAGGGTTTTTTGCTGTGGTCGAGGCTACTGCCTTAGGCCCCTGGGATATAGTTTCGGGGTCTGCAAGTGGGGCCTTGTATAGGTGGTGATGAGTGTCTGGCACCCTGTAAAATCTATCTGGTTTGGCAGGGGCTGGAGGTAAAGAATCAGGTGCAGTGCAGACATCATTAAATGCATCGTCCACAACAGAAAGGACAGGAGGTATAGCTAAGGGCCTATGTTGTGGTAAGTGCAGAAAAGTCCTAAGCCTTTTTCTTGAATCTGAGAAATCTTGTCCCTGCCATTGGAATTGTTCTCTCATGGCATGTAAGGTTTCCCCAAAGGAGAATTCCTCTGGTGGAGAGGCAGCTGGAATGGATTCTTCAGCATCTGAATCTTCATAACTGGAAAAAGGAGCCTCTGGCTGGTCTGTAATGTCTGAGTCATCCGCAGAATCATCAGAGGACACAGGCTCGGGGGGCTCTGCTCTAGGTCTCTTTTCTGGGGCTGAGAGGCCCTGTCTGGGTGAGATTGGGATCCCTAATTAAGGATATTAAATCTTCTGCCAGAGTAAGCATTTGTGAACTAGAAGTGGGCCTGAGTGAGGGTGGTTTAACAGGCACTGATTTAGCTGATTTGGCTGCTTTAGCCCTGGCAAAGGCCTTAATAGACATGGCTGCAGGAGGCCTAGCAGCACCACGTGCTGGGGTAGAGATATCCAAAGGGATGGTGTCTGATAGATCAGTAGGAACCACAGTTGTAGGCAAAATTTCTGAGGCTGATTCAGGTAAGGTAGCAGGAGCCTCAGTAGTAGTCATGGATTCGGCTGAAGATTGACCAGTTTTCTCGGTTTCGGTCGAAACCGAGACACTCGCGGCTTGCTTAACCGTGGTTTCGGCCGAAACCGCGGACCGCGAGTGTCGGTCTTTTTCTTTGCGTTTTTAACAATTTGGGTAGTCGGAGGATCCGACGGCATAATGTACGCAAAATCTGAGCCGAAAAACTGTTCAGCAAACTCCGACCGACGCCTAAGCGTTCGTTGGTTGAAGGAAGCACAGGCCGAACAGGCTGCTACGTCGTGGTCTGGGCCTAAGCAAGGCAAACAGTAAGAGTGGAAATCTTTATGAGGTATTTGTTTCCCACAAGTTAAACAGTTATTGACTTTTTCTGACATCGGCTGAGGCAAGAAAGAGTCCCCAATGGGGTACTTAGCTTTTTAGAAGTCTTCGAAGTAGTATTCGGTAGTAGTAATCTCTGGATCTGACCGACCGGCACTTGCGAACAGCTTCTGCTTCGGGCGCCACGCGGCAAGAAAGACTGAGGAAAATGGCGTCGGCTGATGCCTTTATACCCAAAGACCAGCAGAGATGACGTCGGGTGAAGTGCGACATCAGCCGAAGCCGGACCCAGACTTTGGAATCCGGCCGACCGAAGGGCTGCCTGACGACAGGACAACCCATTTGTTATGACTGCAGATGCATCCATGAAGGACATCAAATTTCAGAATCCTGGTCAGAAGTATCATAAGCAAACTCAGTCCTAGGTCTCTTAGAGGGGGAAGGTTGATTGCCCCTGATTAAAGTAATAAGGTCTTCAGTCATTCTTATCATTTGTTCTTTAGTCATAGAAGCCTGACCATGCGGTCTTGGCTTCAGTTTTCTAGGCATGGTTTAAGTTTTACGTCTTGAAGAAGAAGAGGGCGCCAGTTTAATATGCAAGTCAGTAGGCCTGAATACACCCTCAGAAGCCAGTGCCTGCACAGCGGCTCCGGACCCATTCATGGTAGACACATCCGCAGGTTCCACAGCTGAAGCATCTCGCGGCATACCTGACTCTGAATGGGTCTCAGTAGAGGCCTGCAAATCTAAAGTAGCGGGTATCATGGCTGCGAAAGCACCTCACTGAATACCGGCGAACTGAGCAGCCTGTCTCTGTCTATCTTTGTGTTTTTTCGGAATGTCGGTAGTTGGATGGTTTACCCAAGACATATCAGGATAATTGAACCGAGCACCAAAATATTTAGAAGTGCAAATACACCGGCAACGGATAGTTCGTGGTTTAAATAAGGCACAAAACTGACAGCGAGGTACGTCATGGTCAGGGCCTAGGTAAGGAATACAGTACGAATGAAAATCTTTATGAGGTACTTGCTTTCCACAAGAAATGCAATTATTTACTTTTACTGACATCGGTTTAGAGCAAGAAAAAGTTTCCTCAACGGGGTACTTAGCTTTTAGTTGAAGTCTTCTGTTCTGAAACTCGAAAACGAAAATTACAGGAGTCGGCCGACCGGCACTTGCAAACTGCTTCTGCTTGGGCACCGCATGGCAAGAAAGACTGATGTAATGATGTTGGCTGCATGTTTTATACCCCTGATGACCTGACATCACGGAAGAAGAGACAGCAACCGACGTAGGACCCAAGACTTTGTTAATCAGGCCGACTGAGGGCTACCTGCAAGCAGATAACCCAAATGTAATGACTGCAACAGTGAAACACGAAGAAAATCCTGCTGTTGGGTCTCTGCCCACTGATTTGGGGGTAGTGCTGGCCAACCATTTGGTGTTGGTAGGGTGTGGAAGTGGAATCTGTATCCTTGGGAAACTATGTTCAAAACCCAATTGTCCCGGGTAATGAGTTCTCAATTTTTTGCATGCAAGGTGAGCTTTCCTCCTCAGGTAACAGAGCAGGGCTTGGAAGGGTTAAGGTTAAGTCACTATGCCATTTTTCCGTAGGGGGGTGGCTTACTACTCCCTGCTTTGGAAGTGGGAGCCCCCCACTGCTTAGGTTTGTGTGAAGCCTGAGACTGTAGCTTAGGTGGTCTGAAGTTCCTGGGTTTGGGCTGAAAAGGCCTAGAAGGGACTGGAAAGGACCAGTTCTTAGAAGGCCAATGCCTACTGAATCTGGGAGGCTGTACTTGTAGGAAATCTTTAACAGTTTGCATAGATTTAGCTTTTTCCTCCATGCTTTTGAGGACTTCTTCTGTTTTGTTGCCAAAAAGGCGGTTTTGGTTTAAGGGAGCATCCAGTAATTTAGCTTTTACATGATCTGGCAAGTTTTGTTCCTTAAGTCAAGCATGCCTTCTAAGTACAGACCCAGTAACAGCAGCCCTGCAAGATGCTTCTAAAGCATCAAAACCACATTGCAAAGTATGTTTACCAACTTGTTCTGCAGAATGCATTAAATCCTGTAATTCTTTGTGTTCAGTAGAGTCAGGAATCAACATCATTTTCTGTTTAAGTAGCCCCGTAACATGCTGCTGACACTAACATATGAAACTGTCAATTTAAAGCCCTGATGGCCAAAGTAGCAGAAGTGTATACCTTCTTACCCCATCTAAGGCTCTAGAATCTCTATCAGAAGGGGAAGGACTTTTTGGCAGCAGTAGCCTTAAGGCCTTTTGGTCCTTGGGAATTGGTCTCTGGATCCACAGAAGGATTCTTGAAGAGGAACTTGCGAGAGTCCGGTACTCTGTAATACCTGTCAGGTTTTCTGGGAGCTGGAGGTAAAGTGCCTGGGGAAAGGCTAGATTCCAAGAAAGCATCATCTACAATGTCCAGAACAGGAGGAATAGCTAAAGGCCTGTGTTGAGGTAGGAGTAAGAATTCCTTAAGCCTCTTTTTGGAGTCAAAGTAATCCTGGCTTTCCCAGCAGAAATGCCCCCTAAGTGTGTGCAAGATTTCACCGAAAGAAAAATCTTCTGGAGGGGAAGCAGAGGGAATGGAATCCTCTGCATCAGAATCCTCATAAGTAGATAAGGGCAAATCCTGGTAATCAGAAGGAGCAGAAAAATCAGATTCTCGATCAGACGAATCAGAAAGAAACTCAGTTCTAGGTCTCTTAGAGGGGAAAGACTGGCTTCCCCTAATCAAGGTAATGAGGTCTTCAGCAATTCTAAGCATTTGTTTTTTAGGCATATGGGCCTGCGGTTTGGTCGTCAGTTTTCTAGGTGTGGTGCGAGTTTTAGGCCTGGATAAAAATGATGGCATCGGTTTAATATGAATGTCTGTAGGCCTGAATACACACTCAGAAGCCGGTGCCTGCACAGTGGCTCCGGAACCATCCAAAGTAGAGACATCCGCAGGTTCCATAGTCGAAGAAGCATCTTGCGGCATACTGGACTCCGAATGGGTCTCAGTACAGGCCTGTAAATCAGAAATAGTGAGCATCAGGGGCTGCGAAAGCGCCTCAGTGAGTACTGGCGGCTAGCTTAAAGGAAGCATCGTCGGCAGTTTTGGACCTATGGGGTCTGTCTCTCTTTAGCCTTACGTTTTTGTCAGAAGATCTGTAGTCGGATGGCTTGACGAAGCCATTTTGGAGTACACAGAATGAGTGCGAAAATAATTAACTGCAAAAATAGCCTGACAATGGATAGTTCGGGCACTGAGTAAGGCACAAAACCGACGAGGGACGTCGTGGTCTGGGCCTAAGCAGGGGATGCAGTAAGAATGAAAATCTCTATGAGGTATTTGCTTTCCACAGGTAAGACAATTGTTAACTTTTACTGACACCAGAGCAAGAAAAAGGATCCCCAATGGGGTACTTAGCTTTTTTGAAGACTTCGGGTCTGAAACTCAAAAACGAAAATTTCAGGAGTCAGCTGAATGGCACTTGTGAACCGTTTCAGCTTCTGGCACCACACGGCAAGAAAGACTGATGTAATGGCGTCGGCTGCATGTTTTATATCCCTGACGACCCGACGTCAAGGAAGAAGCGACAGCATTCGACGCAGAAATCCGAAGACTCTGGTATTCAGGCCAGCTGAGGGCTACCTGTAGGCAGATAACCCAAATGTGATGACTGCAACAGGGAAACACGAAGAAGATCAAGAACATCCATTAAAGAGGTGGACAGATTGTGCGAGAAAAGACCTGTGACAATCAGACATGAGTTTTGAAGAAGGTAGAAGAATGGCACTGAATAGAGAGAAAATAGTAACAGCTGACTTGACACCACAACCCCATGTAGAAAATGTGAAAAGGGGTGTTGAAGATGGTGATGACTGCCTTAAGGGGAGAAACACCATACATGTCCTGGTGTCTTGACTGGGAACATTTGGCCTTGTTAAGGAGACAGGCTCAGCATCAGAAAGTTCACAAGGATATGCCCTAGCTTGGAAAATAAAAGTACAACAAAAGCTTTATGTAGTTCCCCAGAAAGCATTCCGGAATCAGACAGTTGTCCATTTATGAGTAGACATAGATGCTTCCAATCCTTAGATGCACCCAGACTTCTTCAATGCACTTGGCTGATATGTCTGATGCACTGGAAAGAACAAATGGTAAACAGGTCAGCTGATAATGTGAACTGTAATGCAATACACAGTGTAGAAAATCTTGCAAGTAGTACATCTGAAGGAATGTAAAATGATTTAACAGTGGTGCCCCACCCACATATGTTAAGTTGGCAATAATAATAATAATCATAAGCTTCCACTGATGGGATGCCATAAACATTTTGCTGCACAATCCATCAGAAAAATTCAACATAAACAGCCAGACCTGAGGTAGTGAAAGAAAACCTAAGCCCAAATTTTACCTGCTAGTCTGCAAAAATTGGCATTCAGCTACAACATACTGTACTTTTATCAGTATTACAGTATACTAGATAAAGTAGTGGACTTTGAGAGGCTGGATATGACAAAAATACATTTGTGATGATCAGCATTTTTTTCATCTGAAATGGAGATCAGGGAACACTAGGTATTCAGATTATGCAAATAATTCCCATTAAATAGGAAAGACGCATCTTTTTTGAAATATACAGGTTAAAAATAGAAGAAAATGCTTTATAGGCTCTAAAAATGTGTGAAAACACAACAGAGGGAATAAAACGTGTAAATGTGTGAGTTTGAAAAAATTCTGGAATTATCACTGGAAAGTACAGTTGTGTACACATCATAAATGTAGATGTTCGAGTGTATTCACTGTTGCAGTCATCACACTTGGGTTATCCTGCCAGGGGTAGCCCTCAGTCGGCCCGAATACCAGAGGCTTAGTATTTGTGTCGGTTGCTGTCACTCTGGGACTGACATCAGGTCGTCAGTGGTATAAAATCAGGCAGCAGACGCCATTACATCAGTTTTTCTTGCCCCAAATGTCAGGCGCCCCCAAACAGGGAGCTAGGTTATGGTGGAAGAACACCACCAGTAGAAAGTAAATACCAAAAATCCCTCTAAGGAGTGAGGAAAAGAGAGAGAGAGAGAGAGAGACAAAGGGGATGGAGGGTGGGAAACCAGGACTGCAACATTGAATACACTCGAACATCTACATTTATGGCAAGTGTACACAACTGTACTATGATCTTCGTGTTTCACTGTTGGAGTCATCACACTTTGGTTGATTCCCAAAGCTGAAGTAAAGGGTGGAGGCAGTCCAGAAGAGTTGGGGCTGGCTAGGATGCCCTGCAAGACTGCGGATGTTCTTCATGTTTCACTGTTGCAGGCATCACATTTGGGTTATCGGCTTGCAGTAGCTCTCAGTCGGCCTGATTAACAAAGTCTTGCATCCGGCATCGGTTGCTGTCCCTTCTTCCATGATGTCAGGTTGTCAGGGGTATAAAACATGCAGCCAAAGCCATTTACATCAGTTTTTCTTGCCATGAGGTGCCCGAAGCAGAAGCAGTTCGCAAGTGCCGGTCGGCCGACTCCTGAAATTTTCGTTTTCGAGTTTCAGAACTGAAGTCTTCAACTAAAAGCTAAGTACCCCATTGGGGAAACTTTTTCTTGCTCTAAACTGATGTCAGTAAAAGTAAATAATTGCATTATTTGTGGAAAGCAAATACCTCAAAGATTTTAATTCGTACTGTACTTCCTGCCCAGGCCCTGACCATGACGTACCTCGCTGTCGGTTTTGTGCCTTATTTAAACCACAAACTATCCTTCGTCGGTATATTTTTGCTTCTAAATATTTTGGTGCTTGGTTTAATTATCCTGATATGTCTTTGGTAAGCCATCCGACTACCGACATTCCGAAAAAATGCAAAGATAAAAACAGAGACAGGCCACCTAGGTCCAAAGCTGCCAACGACGCTTCTCCTAAGCCAATCGCCAGTTCGCCGGTACTCAGTGAGGCGCTTTTGCAGCCCCTGATACCTGCTACTTCAGATTCACAGGCCTCTACTGAGAACCATTATTATCTCGTATGCCACGTGATGCATCAACTGTGGAACCTGTGGATGTCTCTACCGTGGGAGGGGTCCGGAGCCGCTCTCCAGGCGCTAGCTTCTGAAGGTGTATTCAGGCCTACTGACTTGCGTATTAAACAGACACGATCTTCTTCTTCAACGCCTAAAACTTGAACCATGCCTAGAAAACTGACGCCCAGACCACATGGTCAGGCTTCTATGCCTAAAAATTAAATGATAAGAATGGCTGAAGACCTTATTACTTTAATCAGGGGAAGCCAGCCTTCCCCCTCTAAGAGGCCTAGGACTGAGTTTGCTTATGATACTTCTGACCAGGATTCTGAATTTTCTGTTTCCTCTGATGACCAGGATTTACCCTTATCTACCTATGAGGATTCTGATGCTGAGGACTCTATTCCCTCTGCTTTACCCCCAGAGGATTTTTCTTTTGGTGAAACCTTGCATACTCTCAGGGCGCATTTTCGTTGGGAAAGTCAGGATTTCTCTGATTCTAAAAAGAGGCTTAGGGATTTCTTACTCCTGCCCCAGCACAGACCTTTAGCCATACCTCCTGTACTAAACATTGTTGATGATACCTTTTCGGAATCTAGCTTGGCCCCTGACTCTTTACCTCCTGCTCCCAGAAAACCTGATAGATATTACAGGGTTCCTGACTGTCACAAGTTCCTTTTTAAAAATCCTACTGCGGATCCTGACACCATTTCACAGGGACCCGAGGGCATTAAAGTAAATACTGCCAAAAATCCTACCCCCTCTGATAGAGACACCAGGGCGCTGTGTAGATGGGGTAAGAAGGTACACACTACTGCAACTTTGGCCATTAGGGCCTTAAACGGCCAGTTTCATATGGTAGTGTATCAGCAGCATATTACTGGATTGCTTAATCGCAGCTCTGTTTATACTACCCCCAAGAGCACTGGACCGGTGACTACTATGCCTACAGTAGTGAGACTTAAAACCTTGGTGACAGGGGCTGATAGTGATAGGCCCAGTGGGTCTGGTGTTAGAGATGGGCCAAGTGGTTCTGATACTAGAGCCAGTGACCAAGTTTTTTCTCGGCTCCCTTTACCCATCAATATGGGGGATATGCAGGGATCGAACTTTACTCACACAATGGGCCAGCAAGGGTGCAAGAAAAGGAAACGGTCTGCAGAATTACAAAACAATCGAACCATCAAGAAGATGTGTCAAAATGTTACAAGTCCATAGTATTTAATACATCAGATAAGAATATGTCAGAATACGAGACTTCAGTATTGGAAAGCGGTCTCTCTTTTATTCCAGCTACAAGAGATCTAGCTAATAGTCAATGATTTACGTTTATTTGGGAGAAATGTTATGTTGAAATTAATGTTTGGCCACGAGAACAGTGGTGTTAAGGTTTTTAAGAAATTAAGTACATTTGTACCCACTAATCAGCCAGTGCTGGAAACTTTCTTAAGACTTTGTGAGAATGAGCTCGCAACTTTGTTTAATGGTGACTATAGACCGCATACATTTAACAACTTGCGTGCAGAGGAAAGAGATGCCATAGATTGTTTGCGGAACAATAGCTATACGCCCAGCAGACAAGGGAGGGTCTATTGTTGTGATGAACAGTACTTTCTACAACGAGTCTATCATTGAATTGTTGAATGATCAGTCTGTATATGTTAAAATTAATTTGAATGATGTACACAATGTCATTAACAGGGTGAAGGATAGTATTGCCTGAGATTGCATCTCCAGAGAACTCTATGATTATTTCACTGTTGACAAGCCTTTAGTCCCCATGTTTCATGGATTACCAAAGGTGCATAAATATCTTGGCACACTACCATTTAGACCCATTGTAGCAGGGGGTGGATGGGTGACTGAACTTTGATCCATTTATGTTGAGAAGCTATTAAGACCCATATTGGATAGATCTGAAGTGATACCAAGAGATTCTAAACATTTTCTACAGATGCTTTATCAGCATGTACATGGGGAACATGATTTAGAAGGTTGTCTTTTGGCTACTTTAGATGTTGCCTCCCTATTTACAGTCATCCCTAATGATTTAGGTGTTGAATGGCTGAGTAACTATCTTCTTAGGGATGGGACTTTAAATAGTAACACTACTGAATTAATTAGTTACCTCTTGGAGACCATACTTGAGAATAACGTTTTCCTGTTTAATCTTGGTTACTATTTACAACGCACTGGTGTAGCTATGGGCACTACCTGTGCCAACACATATTGTCAACATGGTGTTGGTGGAATGGGAACATAATTATGTGCTTGTTAACAATGAGTGTACCCAGTACATCAGTATGTATGCAAGATTTGTGGATGACGTTTTTATTTTGTGGACAGGCTCTCAGTCTTGTTTGCTGAGGTTTGTTGAGTATTTCCATACTACCACTACATTCCTGAAATTTTTGTTGAAATATTCTTCTAATAGCATTAAATTTTTAGATGTTATGATACAGCAGACAGCACAACATACTTTTTTCAATGAACTGTATAGGAAAGATTGCCATAAGAATTTCCTGTTGCACAGGACCAGTATGCACCTGGCACACATCTTTTCTAACATTGTCACAGGACAGAGTATGCGAGCCTCTAGGCTCCATGTCAGTGAGGAGGGGTACCAAGCTGAAAGTACAGTTTTGTACCTACCATAAATGTAGATGTTCGAGTGCTAATACAGCTGCAGTCATAACAGATGGGTTCTCCTGCCGTCAGGCGGGTCCTCGGTCGGCCGAATTCCAAAGTCTAGGTCCGGCGTCGGTTGTCGTCGCTTCTTCCCTGACGTCAGTGCGACAGGGGTATAAAGGAACCAGCCAACGCCATTTTCTTCAGTTTTTCTTGCCCCAGATGTCAGGTGCCCCCAGAAGGAAGGCAATACATAAATTTGTGTAATAAAGCAATGCAATATAATCAAAATACAGTAGTTGCAAGCAAATACACCATAAATGAATACCCCAATCAGGTTGTATGAGGATGTGTTAGCCTATAGGTCTGTCCCAAGAGGGGAAGGAGGGAGGGAAACCTGGACTGCATCTGTATTAGCACTCGAACATCTACATTTATGGTAGGTACAAAACTGTACTATGTTCATCGTGCATACAGCTGCAGTCATAACAGATGGGTAGAATCCCAAAGCTAAGAAAGGGGTGGTAGGCACTAGGTGGAGCTAGGAGGAGCCAGGATGCCCTGCAAGACTGCAGTGGCAAAGCCTGCTCTAGTTTTGGAGTATAATGGTAGGTGGTAGTGCTTGGAGAAGGTATGCACAGAACTCCAAGTGGCTGCTTCCAAAATATCTTTGGTAGGAACTCCTCTGAGGAAAGCTGCAGAGGTAGCTGCGGCCCTTGTGGAGTGAGATCTGATGCCTGTAGGTACAGTTTTGCCATGAAAAGAATAGCAAAAGCGTATGCAGTGGGATATCCATTTTGAGATTGTATGTTTGGAAATTGGCTGTCCTTGAGCTACTACAGCATAGGACACAAAGAGCAGTTCTGATTTTCTGAAAGGCTTTGTTCTGTCCAAATAATAACACAGTTGTCTGTGGATGTCCAAGGAATATAGTAATCTCTCCCCTTTGTTTTGAGGATTAGGATAAAAGGTAGGTAAATGTATGGCCTGATTCAAAGCCACCCTGGATACCACTTTAGGCATAAAGGACGGGTTGGTTCGTAAGGAAACTCTGTCCTAATGGAAGATGATAAAAGGCTGCACAGCCATGAGAGCTTGTAGTTCTGAAACTCTACAAGCTGAGGTAATAGCCAGAAGGAAAGCTGTTTTCCAGGACAAATATTGCAAATCTGATGAGGCAGCTGGTTCAAAGGGAGGCAAGGTCAGTTTTTCCAGAATGAAATTGAGATTCCAAGCAGGTATTGGTTGTTTCCTTGGAGGTCTTAGATTCTTAGCCCCTCTGAGGAACTGTCTTAAGAGAGGGTGAGAGAATAAGGGTGGATCAGTGTTGTATTCTGCAGAAATAGCTGAGGCATGGATTTTGATGGAGGAGAATGAAAGTCCACTGCTTAGCAGCTCAGCTAGATACTGGAGTATTTGAGGTAAATTCAGTTTTCCAAGATCCTGACCCTTTTTCTCATTCCAGACAAAACCGTTTCCATTTTGCGGAGTAAGCTTTTCTAGCTGACGGCCTTCTGGCCTCCAAAATGACTTCCTGCACCTCCTTGGAGAGTAGGGTCTGTTGTGATGCTAAGGAATCTTCCATGCGGCTAGATTGAGTTTTTTTAGCTGGCTGTGAAGAGTTTTAAAGCTGTTCGGAGTCAGGAGAAGGGGCATTAGAGGCAGGGTCCATGGTGTGAATGCGTCAGGCTCCTCAGGAGTGGGTACCAGTGTTGTCTTGGCCAGTCTGGAGCAATGAGAATCATCTTTGGTCTGTCTGCTCTGGTTTTCAATAGAACTTTGGGCAGCAGAGGAAGAGGTGGGAAGGCATAAACTGTCATTGATGTTCAACTGAAAGAGAGAGTGTCCACTCTCCAGGCCTTTGGATGGAAAATCCTTGAGCAGAATTTTGTCAATTGGTGATTTTTGTGGGAGGCAAAGAGATCTATGTCTGGCCTTCCCCATGCTTGGATTATTTCTGTAAAAACTTTTGGATGCAACTTCCATTCGTGTGGATCTGTCATATTTCTGCTTAGTTTGTCTGCCAGCGTGTTTTCCTTGCCTGGCAAATACTGTGCTTGTAGTTCGATTTGTAAGTCCATGGCCATGTTCCAAAGTGACATGGCCAGTCTGCATAGGGGGTATGAATGTGTTCCTCCCTGTTTGTTTATGTACCACATAACTGTGGTGTTGTCCGTTCTTATCAATAGTTGACCTGGTTGCAGAAGGTCCTTCAAAGCTATAATAGCATTTATTACTGCTAGCATTTCCTTTTGATTGATGTGAAGGTGCTTTTCTTTTTGGGGCCATTTGCCCTGAATGCACCGATCTGTCATGTGCGCCCCCCAGGCGTAGTCCGAGGTGTCTGTTGTGATGACTTGATTTGCTTGAGGCTTGCTGAATGGAAGACCTGTGTTTGTTTGGCATGCTTGAGCCCACCACAGAAATTCCTTTTGTAGACATGGAATTAGTGGTATTATTGTCTCCAAACTGTGGCTGTGTTGAGACCATAGGTTTTTCAGGTACCACTGAAGTTTCCTCATATGCAGCTTTGCACATGGGATTAGTAAGATGCAAGATGCCATGAATCCCAGAGGCCTGCAGGATTTTCCTTGCAGTCAGCCTGGTGCAATTTGCTAGTGTTCTGAAGTATTGAGTTAGTTGCCCCTGCTTCTCTGGCGTGAGGTAGGCCATCTGGGTGTTTGTGTCCAAGCTGGCACCCAGGAAAACTATCTTCCGAGAGGGTATTAGCCTTGATTTCTTTTTGTTGACTGTGTATCCCTGACAGCTCAACAACATTATTACATAAGCCAGATGTTTCAGAAGAATGTGCTTGCTGTCCGCTTGGATCAGGCAGTCGTCCAAATAGGGGTATATTTGCATCCCTTGAAGTCCCTTGAAGTAGGCAATTACTGATGCCAGGCATTTCGTGAATACTCTGGGTGCAGTAGAAAAGCCAAAGGGCAATGCAGAGAATTGATAATGGGTTGAACCTGCAAGAAATCTGAGGTATCTTCTGCAATTTTGTCTGATTGGGACATGCAGGTATGCCTCCTTGAGGTCCAATGTTACCAGCCAAGACTCCTTGCCCAGCATGGGAAGAAGCTGCTGTAGAGTGAGCATCTTGAATTTTGGTACGAGTAGAAATGTGTTTAGGATGGATAGGTCCAAAATAGGTCTCCGATCTTTTCCCTTCCTTGGTACCAGGAATAGTATGGAATAAAAACCTTGACCTTGTTTGTGCGTAGGTACCTCTTGAATAGCTTTCATGTCTATGAGATCTGTAATTTGCCTTTGTGCCTCTGCCCTTTGATTGGGTGGCAGGTTTGGCATGCCTCTCATTTTTGGAAGGGTGTGAAAATGGAATCTGTAGCCTCTGTTTATAATGTCCAGGATCCCTTTGTCTTTTGTGACAATATGCCAATTTTTTGAAAATAATGCCAGCTTTCCTCCTAAGGGGGCTGCCATTTGAGTCTTGCTTGGCATGCAAAGGGGAAAGTCATTGATTGTTTTCTGAATGATTGTGAGTTATCCTCACCACCTCTTTGTGTAGGAGCTTGCCATTGTCTGCCTCTAAACGATCCTTGGGATTGTCCTCTGTCCCTCGGGTGCCTGTATCTGCCTCTTTGGGGTCTGTCCGGTGGCTGGAAAGGACAGATTTTTGGAAGGCCAATTTCTACTGAAACGTGGGGGTTGTACCTGTAGAAAATCTTTCACCGTTTGCATTGATTTAGCCTTTTCCTCCATTTTCCTTAATACCTCCTCAACATTAGCACCAAATAATACATCCTTTTGTAGAGGGGCATCTAGTAAATTAGCTTTGACATGATCAGGCTAGGTTTGTTCCTTGAGCCAGGCATGTCTACGTATGACTGATCCTGTAACAGCAGCTCTACATGAGGCCTCTAGAGCATCAAAACCACATTGTAAGGTATGCTTACCCACTTGTTCTGCACTATGCATCAAATTCTGCAACTCCTTCAAGTCTGGTTGTTCAGGTTGTGACATTTTACTTTTCAATTGTGATAACAAAAACTGTTGGTATTTTAGCATATGGAACTGACAGTTTAAGGCCCTCATGGTTAAGGTAGCAGAGGTATATACCTTTTTTCCCCACCTTTCTAAGGATCTGGAATCTCTCTCAGAAGGTAATGGATTTTTAGCAGTGGAGGCCTTAATTCCCTTGGGGCCCTGTGAGATGGTTTCTGGGTCAGCAGCATGTCTTTTGTATAGAAATTGGTGTGAGTCAGGAACCCTGTAGTACCTGTCAGGCTTGACTGGGGCTGGAGGCAGAGAGTCCGGGTTAAGGCAGACCTCCGAGTAAACATCATCTAGGATGTCCAAGACAGGAGGTATAGCCAGAGGCCTGTGCTGAGGTAGCAAGAGAAATTCCCTAAGCCTTTTCTTGGAATCTGAATAATCTTGGCCTTCCCAGTGGAAGTGTTCCCTTAAGGTATGCAAAGTTTCCCCAAATGAGTAATCCTCTGGGGGGGATACAGAAGGAATGGACTCCTCTGCATCAGAGTCTTAAAAAGGGGAGTAAGAATGTTCCTGATCATCAGAGTGCTCTGAAATAATGGAGCCCTGATCAGAGGAGGGGGATTCTTCCTCCACTCTGGGCCATTTGCCCAGGGGGGTTGAGAACCCCTGATAAGACTAATTAAATCCTCAGCCATTTTAAGCATCTGTTTTTTAGGCATGGGGCCTGGAGATGGGCCCTGTGTAGCTTGTCTCTTAGAATGCATGGCTGCTTTAGACTTAGTGAAAGCCTTGATGGAAAAAGAAGAGGAAGGTCTAAAGACACCTTGAGTGGAGGTAGACCTGTCCACATTTTGAGGTTCAACGCCAAGAGTGGCTTCGGTATCTGTAGTCAGGGTGTGGGCCGAGGAGCCTGCGACCTCGGGCACAGGAGACACCGCCAATGAAGTGTTGTCGGTAGTCAGGGGCTGCGTAGGTGCCTCGCTGAGAACCGGACCACGTGTAGTCGGCTTTGGCGTGGTGTCGGTAGAGGCCACGGACCTCGTGTGTCGGTCCTTATCTTTGCGTTTTTTAGACAAAACTGGAGTCGGAGTATCCGACGACATAATATAGTTAAATGTTTTTCCAAAATAATGCTGGGCGAACTCCGCCCGATGCTTAATGGTGCATTTGTTGAATGTAGCACAAAAGCGACAGACCGAGACGTCGTGGTCTGGACCTAAAGAAGGTATACAGAGGGAATGGAAATCCTTATGCGGTATTTGCTTCCCACAAGAAATACAATTATTAACTTTGTCTGACATCGGTCTGAGGCAAGAAAAGTTTCCCCAACGGGGTACTTAGCTTTCAAGAAGACTTCGGTTTCAAAATTTTCGTAATTTCAGGAGCTGGCCGACCGGCACTTGCGAACTGCTTCTGCTTCGGGCACCGCGCGGCAAGAAAGACTGAAGAAAATGGCGTTGGCTGGTTCCTTTATACCCCTGCCGCACTGACGTCATGGAAGAAGCGACGACAACCGACGCCAGACCTAGACTTTGGAATTTGGCTGACCGAGGACCTGCCTGATGGCAGGAGAACCCATCAGTTATGACTGCAGCTGTATGTACGATGAACATCTGAAGAAATTGGAACAAAATTTATTGGATAGGGGGTATAAAGTCACAAGAAATACAAATAGGATTGAATAAAGGAACAGCCAAGAGGACCTCCAGGGCTAGACCATATTTCTCTTGGCACATTGGTTTTGATGGTAATACCAATTCTACTGACCATAGGAGGAAGGCTATATCTTGTTACTTACAGTTTACTAGTGACAATAAAGATATTACTAACATCATTAGGAAACACTGGTCAGTGCTCATGACAGATGATGAAATTAAAGAGGTTGTAGGTATACGTCCTAGTTTTATATATAAGAACAAATCAAATCTGAAGAAGTTGTTGTGCTACACTACTCAACAGCATCACGATAGTTAATGAAGTAGATCATCCACCGACTACCTCACCATGTGGGAATTGTAGATATTGTGGTTTTATTGATTCTAGTAGCAGGTTTGTGAACCCCGATACATGATGGGTGTTCCGATTGAGGAGCACCGCTACTTGTAATACCCAGGATATAGTGTACCTGGCCATTTGTAATCTGTGTTTCAGCTTCTATGTTGGGAAAACCAACAGGAAATTTAAGGAGAGGATTAGGGAACATTTGTATGCAATTAGTATATCCTACAAATGTAATGCCTTAGCAAAACACATTATAGAGAGGGGAAATGAACACAGTTTTAGGTTTTTGGTCATTGATAACATCTACGCTGATGAGAGATTAGGTGACATAAGCAATACAATGGAATCTGTTGAAACACAGTGGATTATTAGGATAGGTGCCACTAAAGGGAGCGGACTTAATGATTTTGCGCCTTTGAAACCAACACTGAAAAAGCGCAGGTCACGAAGGTAGCTCACTGCATCCTGTTATACTACGTTTTTATGCATCTTGGTTCGATTCATTTATTTAGATTTTATTGATTCTATTTGTATATGGCTTTATTACAAGTTTTTTGTGTCATGTGATTAGATACATCAGTGTATATAAAGTACAGTTGTGTACACTTACCATAAATGTAGATGTTCGAGTGTATTCACTGTTGCAGTCATTACACTTGGGTTATCCTGCTGGCAGGCTACCCTGAGTCGGCCTGAATTCCAAAGTCTGGGTCCGGCGTCAGTTGCTGTCGCCTCTTCCCTGACGTCAGAGCGCCAGTGGTATAAAAGATGCAGCTGATGCCATTTACTTCAGTTTTTCTTGCCCCAGATGTCAGGTGCCCCCAAAAGGGTAGGCTAAAAAATATGCCAATAAAACATGCATGCACCAAAATGTATATTATACCTTCACCTACATGCAAATACACCACATAGGTTGTATAGATTAGAGAAGTGCAAATAAGTTCCAGCAAAGAAATGGGGGATGGTGGGTGGGTAACCTGGACTGCAACAGTGAATACACTGGAACATCTACATTTATGGTCAGTGTACACAACTGTACTATGTTCTTCGTGTTTCACTGTTGCAGTCATTACAATTGGGTTGAATCCCAAAGCTATGGTTGGGAGGCTGGAGCTAATATAGCATTAGGAGCGGCTATGAGGCCCTGCAGAACTGCAGTGGCAAAGCCTGCCCTGGATTTAGAGTAGAGTGGTAAATGATAGTGCTTTGTAAAGGTGTGCACTGAACTCCAGGTAGCAGCCTCTAAAATGTCTTCCTGTCTGAGGAAGGCTCCTGAAGTGGCTGCTGCTCTGGTTGAATGTGGCCTAATGCCCTTAGGCACTGGCTTGCCATATTGTGAATAGCAGAAACGAATGCAGTGGCCTATCCACTTAGAAATAGTCTGCTTTGAGATGGCCTTTCCTTGTGATCCTGCAGCATATGCCTCTAGTAGTTGCTCCGTCTTTCTGAAAGCTTTGGTTCTGTTCAAGTAGAAGCGTAGTTGTCTGTGTATGTCCAAAGAAAGCAGAATTCTCTCCCCCTTATTCTGTGGGTTTGGATAAAAAGTAGGCAGATGAATAGCTTGCTTAAGGGCCACACTGGACACTACCTTAGGCATAAATGTCGGGTTTGTCCTCAGAGAAACCCTGTCTGGATAAAAATGATAAAAGGTTCCACAGCCATGAGTGCCTGTAGCTCTGATACTAGTCTTGCAGAAGTTATTGCTAGGAGAAGAGCTGTTTTCCAAGATAAAAACTTTGTATCAGCTGTAGTGGCTGGCTCAAAAGGAGACGGGGTGAGTTTTTCCAAGACATAACTGAGGTCCCATGCAGGTATTGGTGATCTCCTTGGAGGCCTTAAGTTTTTGGCTCCTCTGAGGTACTGCCTTAACAAAGGATGAGAAAAGATTGGTGGCTCTGTATGGTAATGAGCCGAAATGGCAGAGGCATGAATTTTAATTGATGAAAAGGATAAACCTTTGTCCAGCATCTCAGTTAAGTATTGCAAAATCTGTGGAATATGTGGTACAGCTGTGTCAATTCCTTGTGCCTGGTTCCATGCACATAATCTTTTCCATTTACCAGCGTTAAGACATTCTGGTACTAGGCCTTCTGGCCTCCAAAATGACATCCATCACAGCTTTAGTGAGAGGCACGTTTTGTAGGACTACATTATCCGCCATGCTGCCAGATTTAAGGTCATTAGCTGGCTGTGCAGGATCTGATTGTTTTGTTGGGATAGCAGATGAGGTATTTGAAGCAAGGTCCAAGCTGGGCATTGAGACAAGTTCCTTAGAATTGGATACCAGTACTGGCGGGGCTAGTCTGGGGCAATCAGTACCATCTTTGGCTTCTCTTGTCTGACCTTTAGCAGTACCTTGGGGAGGAGAGGCAGTGGAAGAAAAGCATAAACTGCTAAGCTTTTCCAGCTGAAAGATAGGGTGTCTAATTTCCGTGCTTGTCTGTGATAAGTCCTTGTGCAGAATCTTTTTAGTTGGTAGTTGTGTGGAGAGGCAAATAGATCCATCTCCGGGCATCCCCATTTCCTTGTTATCACGCTGAAGACTTGTGGATCCAATTTCCACTCATGAGGATCCATGAGGTTTCTGCTTATTTCGTCTGCCAGAGTATTTATCTTTCCTGGCAGGAACTGTGCCTGCAGATGTACTTGGAAAGTCAATGCTGTGTCCCATAAAGTCATGGCTAGTCTGCAAATGGGGTAAGAATGAGTGCCTCCCTGCTTGTTTATATACCACATGACCGTGGTGTTGTCTGTCTTATCAGTAGTTGTCCCAGATGAAGTAGGTCCTTGAAGGCTGTCAGAGCATTCTGAACATCTAGCATCTCTTTTTGATTGATATGTAGATGCATTTGGTTTGCGGACCATGTGCCTTGAATACACCTTCCTGCCATGTGGGCCCCCCAGGCATAAACTGATGCATCTGTTGTTAATGTTTGCCTGGCTGGGGGTAAAGTGAATGGCTGCCCCTTGTTCTGGTGGCAAGCCTTCGCCCACCATCGAAACTCCTGTTGCAGGCAGGGAATGAGGGTAATTATTGTTTCCAGACTGTGGCAATGTTGAGTCCAAACACTTTTTAGGTACCATTGAAGTTTCCTCATATGCAGTCTCGCATATGGAATTAGCAGAATGCAGGATGCCATTAAGCCCAAAGCCTGCAGAATTTTTCTTGCAGATAACTGGACCTTTGTTGCCAACAGGCTGAAATAGGTAGTCAGTTGTCTTTGTCTGGCGTGACATAAGCCATCTGGGCAGTTGTATTTAAGCTTGCACCCAGGAATATTATCTCATGACAGGGTACTAATTTTGATTTCTTTTCGTTGACTGTGTACCCTAGGCCGGTTAGCAATATCTTTACAATCGCCAGATGTAGTAGAATGTCCTTGTTCTCTGCTTGAATGAGGCAGTCGTCCAAGTAAGAATATATTTGTTTTCCTCTTTGGCTGCAGAATGCAATTACTGGTGCCAGGCACCTTGTGAAGACCCTGGGCGCAGTAGATAAGCCAAAGGGCAGTGCAGAGAATTGGTAGTTCATTGAGCCAGCTTTGAATCTGAGGTATCTTCTGCATGTTGGTCTGATTGGGACATGCAGGTATGCCTCTTTCAGGTCTAAAGTCACAAGCCAAGCCTTCTTGCCCAGCATGGGCAGACGTTGCTGTAGAGTCAACATTTTGAATTTTGGCATATCCAGAAACGTGTTTAGAATAGATAGGTCCAGTATTGGTCTCCAGGTCTTGTCCTTTCTTGGGACCAAGAAGTGTCTTGAATAAAATCCTTGTCCCTGCTCTTACTCTAGTACTTGTTGAATGGCCCTCATGTCCATGAGGGATGAGACTTGCTTTAGTGCCTCTGCCCATTGATGTTTTGGCAGGTCTGGCCAACCGTTTGTCCTTGGCAGGGTATGGAAGTGAAACTTGTAGCCTTGTGATTCTGTCTAGGACCCATTTGTCCTGGGTTATTATGTGCCAATTTTGTGAAAAAAGTGCTAGTTTTCCCCCTAAAGGTGCTGCCAGAAGATAAGTGCTTGGTGCAGGCAGGGGGAAGTCATTGGGACTGTTTCCTGTATGGCTGTGATTTGCCTTCTCCACTTTTGGAGGTAGAAGCACCCTATTGTTTAGACCTGTACGATCCTTGGGGCTGGGATCTGCCTCTTGGGTGTCTGTATCTGCCCTTTTGTGGTCTGTCTGACACTGGAAATGACCAATTCTTTGTAGGCCAGTGTCTGCTAAATCTAGGAGGCTGTACCTGTAAGAAATCCTTAACCGTTTGCATAGATTTAGCTTTGTCCTCCGTTTTCTTTAACACCTCTTCTGCTTTAACACCAAACGAGGTATCATGCTGTAATGGAGCATCTAATAATTTTGCTTTGACATGATCAGGCAGATTTTGTTCCTTTAACCAAGCATGCCTCCTGATGACAGAACCCGTAACAGCGGCCCTGCAGGAGGCCTCCAAAGAATCAAAACCACATTGCAAAGTAAGCTTTCCAACTTGTTCAGCTGCATGCAATAAATCCTGCATTTCTTTGTTTTTTGCACATTCAGAATTTATCAACATTTTCTGTTTAAGCAGTGACATCATATATTGCTGATATTTGAACATATGAAACTGACAATTTAAAGCCCCTATAGCCAAGGTAGCAGAAGTGTAAATCTTTTTTCCCCATCTGTCCAATGCCCTAGAATCCCTGTCTGAGGGGGTACAGTTTTTTGCAGCGGAAGACTTGACCCCTTTGGGACCCTGAGAGCCTGTTTCTGGGTCAGCAGCAGGGTTTTTGAAAAGGAATTTATGAGAGTCAGGAACCCTGTAAGTACCTGTCTGGCTTAACAGGAGCTGGAGGTAAGGAGTCAGGGGTCAGACTGGACTCTGAAAATATATCATCTACAATTTCTAACACAGGTGGAATAGCTAGGGGCCTGTGTTGGGGTAGTGAGCCTTTTCTTAGATTCTGAAAAATCTTGGCTCTCCCAGTGAAAATGCTCCCTCATGGTATGCAAGGATTCCCCAAAAGAGTAATCCTCAGGAGGAGAGGCTGAAGGGATAGATTCTTCAGCATCAGAATCCTCATAGGGAGGAAGAGAGTATTCCTGATCAGAAGGGGAATCAGATGAAATGGAAACCTGATCTGAAGATTCATATTCTGTCTCTGGCTTAGACCTTTTATCAGGTGGGGGATGGGAACCACTGATCAAAGTAATTAAGTCTTCGGCCATTTTCAGCATCTGTTTTCTGGGCATGGAGGCCTGTCCATGAGGCTGTTGTACTTGTTTCTTTGTCTTTAAAGGTAATTTAGTCTTTGCCTTTGAAGCTGAAGTCGTTTTAATGTATAATTGAGTAGGTCTGAAAACACCCTCAGAAGCTGATGCCTGCTCAGTGGCTCCAGACCCATCTGAGGGAATAGTCTCCGAAGGGCCAATACCTTGAGCTTCCAGCGGCCTAGGCGAGTCCACGTGGGAATTGGTAGCGGCCTGCGGGTCTAAAGTAGCGGGCATCAGGGGCTGCGAAGGCACCTCACTGAGAAGCGGCGACTGGCTTAGTAGAAGCCTCGTTGTCGGTTTTGGACCTCGGAAGCCTGCCCTTTTCTTTTTCTTTGCTTTTCTTGTGAATTCCGGTAGTCGGATGGCTATCCGACGACACTGTATAATTAAATCTTCTGCCAAAATAGTGTGATGCAAAATAGTACCGACGCTTAATAGTGCATTGGTTAAATCTAGCACAAAACCGACAACTAGCAACTTCGTGGTCAGGGCCTAGGCAAGGAATACAGTAAGAATGAAAGTCCTTATGAGGTATTTGCTTCCCACAAAAAATACAATTATTACCTTTTTCTGACATCAGTCTGGATCAAGAAAAAAGTTTCCCCAACGGGGTACTTAGCTTTCAATGAAGACTTTGGATCTGAAATTCGAACACAAAAAATCTCAGGAGTCGGCTGACCGGCACTTGCGAACTGCTTATGCTTCGGGCACCGCGCGGAAAGAAAGACTGAAGAAAATGGTGTCGGCTGCATCTTTTATACCCCTGGCGCTCTGACATCACGGAAGAGGCGACAGCAACTGACGCCGGCCCTAGACTTTGGAATTCAGGCCAACTGAGGGTAGCCTACCAGCAGGATAACCCAAGTGTAATGACTGCAACAGTGAAACACGAAGAACATCCTTGACCTCTCTGTTCTGCAGGAACATGCTCTACTGCCCCCACAGAGAGCAGGCAAAGGACTTGCTTTTGCACCTCTGCCCACTGGTTTGGAGGTAGATCTGGGAACCCTTTTTGGGTAGGAAGGTTGTGGAAAGGAAATTTGTATCTCTGGGACACTATGTTGAGAACCCAGTGGTCGTTGGTAATGGTGGCCCAAGTGCTTGCGTGAAAGGAGTGTTTTCCTCCTAGGGGTAGGTGAAGGTGGGCAGAGGGGAGGTCGGGAGGATGAGAGTCATTGTGAGTTCTTACCATAAGGGGGTGGCTTAGAACTCCCTGGTTTTGAAGTGGAGGTAGTCCACTGCTTAGATCTCTGCATTTCCTGGGGCTGCTGCCGGGGGGGGGCTCTGTTTCCACGGGTCCTAAACAAGGCCTGTTTACTTGTAGCAGGAAAGGACCAGTGGCTTGGAGGGAAAATGCCTGCTGAATCTAGGGGGCTGGACTTGTAAGAAATCTTTAACTGTTTGCATAAATTTTGCTTTTTCTTCCATCTTTTTTAAGACCTCTTCTGCCTTAGTGACAAATAAGTTATCTTTGTGCAAGGGTGTATCCAACAGTTTAGATTTGACATGGTCTGGTTGGGGTTGTTCCTTAAGCCAGGCACCTCTTCTAATGACAGATCCAGTCATTGCCCTGCAAGAAGCTTCTAGGGTGTCAAAACCACAGTGTAAGGTGTGTTTAGTTACTTGACTTTTAGAATGCATTTAAGTCTTGTAAATCTTTAGATTCAGCCCAAGCAGGAAAGGAGGACATTTTTTGTTTAAGGAGTTCCAAGGTATGTTGCTGATATTTAAGTACATGGAACTGACAATTTAGTGCCCTGACAGCAAGAGTAGCTGAGGTGTATACTTTTTTACCCCATCTGTCCAATGCTCGGGAATCCCTGTCTGAGGGGGTGGGATTCTTAGCAGGGGTTGCTTTAATCCCTTTAGGCCCTTGAGAAATGACCTCAGGGTCAGTTGTTGGATTTTTAAAAAGATATTTGTGTGAGTCAGGGACTCTGTAGTACCGGTCTGTTTTTCTGGGAGCAGAAGGCAAGAGCATCAGGAGTCAAGTTGGATTCAAGGAAAACCTCATCCAGAATCATCTGACTCTTGTTCAGACAAAACTACTGGGGACAGATTTATTTTCCTTCGTGAAGGGGAAGCTTGGCTTCCCCTGATCATCATGATAAGCTCTTCTGCCATGTTAAGCATTTGAGAGTGAGGGAATGTAGCAAGCGCCTGAGAGTGGGTAGTTGGTTTCTTGGGTGTGGTGCAAACCCTGGACCTAAGGAACTTGGTTGTTTTTGAAAGAACAGTAAGACATCTGTTTGTGTCAAGATTCGGAGGTGCGAAGGACTTCCTTGGAAGTCGGTGCCTGCTCAGCGGCTCCGGACCCATCCAAGGTAGAGACAACCACAGGATCCTTAGACGAAGAAGAGTTTTGCGGCATACCGGACTCTTAAAGGGTCTCTGTAGCGGCCTGTGAATCAACTGAAGCGGGCATCAGAGGCCACAAAAGCACCTCACTGAGCACCGGAGGACTAACAACTAGCTTAAAGGAAGCGTCGTTGGAAAGTATGGACCTGTGCGGTCTGTCTCTGTCTTTATCTTTACGTTTTTTTGGAAGATCTGCTGTCGGATGACTTACCGAAGCCATATCGGAATTCGAGGACTGTAAATAAAAATATACGGCTACAACAAGGGCCCAACGATGGACAGTTCTGGCGTTAAAGCACAGAAGCGACAACGGGGGACATCGTGGTCTGGGCCTAGGCAAGTGACGCATTAAGAGTGGAAGTCTCGGTGTGGTATTTGCTTTCCACAGGTGAGACAATTAACTTTTTCTGACATTAGTTAGTGCAAGAAAAAAGGATCCCCAACGGGGTACTTAGCTTACAAGACTTCAACTTCAATTCAGAAACTCAGGTGGCAGCCGACTGGCACTCATGCGAACTGCTTCTGCTTCGGGCTCTATGGCAAGAAAGACTGATGTAATGGCGTAGGCTGCCTTAGTTTATACCAGTGACGACCTGACGTCAGTCCTCAAGTGACATCAACCGACGGAGAAATACTAAGTCTCTGGTATTCGGGTCAGCAGTTGGCTACCCTGGCAGGGATAACCCAAATGTGATGACTGCAACAGTGAAACACGAAGAACATCAACTGCTTCTCTGTAAAACACTATAGACTTTTCTTTATTCATAATCAACCCTAAAGGCATATAAGGCAATTTTAAGTCAACATGAAAATTTTAAACACAAGCATATCTGCTCTGAAAATAAACAAAGAACAGTTATGAACGTAACATAAATGAGGATGTCCAATGATGCATTAGTAATAATTTATTGAGATTTTTGCCATAAGGACATGTCTGGCTTTACTTCCAAAGCTTTGCACTCCACCCCTTCCACAGAGGTATTTACCAAAGCACAAACAAAACATTTTTATAGGGGGATGCACCCTCATACCCCTATCTCTAAACTGTATTAACTCTTGATACTGCACAAACTCAGAATAAAAAGAAAAAATGTTTTAAAAGCAGCTCACATTGTCTCTTTACTCAAAGCTGTTTAATGTTGAAGAGTTGGTTTATTGTACACAAGGTCATCACATAAAATGTTGCTACCAAAAATTTAGAGAGATCAGACAAAGCATGTCAATAAGCACAAAAAAGAAAAAAACAAATAAGGGCAGCTAAGTGTACACAACTAAACAATTACATCTACCAGGAGGACATGAAGTAGAAGCAGTAAGTACCACCACCATGTTTAAATGCAGGAAAACATCTGGGAGCTAAATTTCCACCTATCATAAAATATCATCCATAACAGATAAAATACACCACCCACACAAAGTACAAATCATTCCAACAGCCTGGAAGGCTTAAGGGTGAATGAAAGAATTATCTAAATGTACAACAGTATATAGCTATGAAGCAAATGTTCTGCAACTGCAAGTCTCCAAATATCAACAGTTTTGTCTTTAGTTAACCTTTAAAAAAACACATGACAGAATGTGAAGAACAATGCTGATTATTTAAAGCTGACTTACAGACACTAAAGATGTTTTATATAAATTATTTTCTTACCAGCTTAAAACGTGGCAGAGGTATTTTGCTCACATCAATAGGACTTCGATCTGCAATGTTTACAAATCGTGCTTCCAGCACTGCTATGGCACACATCACATGAACCCATCTGTATAAAAGAAAAGATCAAAGGCGAAAATCACAGTTATAAACCAGTGCACTACCAAGAGAGGCATAACCAATCCAAATCATTTAAGAAAAATGTACACTAATAATCATAATGTCCAATCATGTGCGGAAATAAATATAAACCAGTAAAATAACGAGACTAAAAAACACACCGAAACATCCATATCAATCTAAATAGTAGCATATGACTTAAAACAGAAAAAATCAGCAGCAATGCCTCAAAGCAAACCAGCCGAATAAAATCATCAATTACATAAACACTACGCATTTATAGTAAAACACACCTGTCTGAAATTCAAAGACAAAGACGCCAGGAGTTTTCAAACATCAAAGAAAGGCAGCCATCAGCTAGCATAATTAAATGAATGAGAAATGCAAAAAATAAATAAATAAATAAAGCTGCAAGGCCATATAATAGAATTAAAGCCATACGCAATAAATATATAGTGTAAAGGCAGTAAAAGATGAAAACCGTCAACTACACATCTAAACAGAAAAGCACAATTATATCTAAAGAGAAAAGTACATTAGGAATCTATATACGCAAGTAAATAAAAAAAAAAAAAAAAGTACTATGGGGGTGGATAAAGTTTTAGTCAGTATTCAAAGGCCTAGATGGGACAGATGCAGACCATCCTTGGCAAAGCACTGTGGGCTGTTAATCATGTCCGGCCAAGCTGAAAAATATTGGATCCCTTTAGAATGATACCAGAAAGACAGCCAGTTGTTGAAGTCACTCATGTTTCCTCATAGTATGGCATCATCCTTGATGATAATATGCCGCTCAATGCTAGGATGATACCAGCATGAGACACACAGTCTGAAAGCTCCATAATGTCCAGGCAGGGGTGTCTTCTTTTCCCTTTGTTATTTTGCTTTACACTTCGAGCCACTGGCAAAAAATTATGGGACTTGGAAATTCAAGGATATAATTGGTACTGTAATTAAGAAAAGTCATTTTTATTTGCATATGACATTGTACCTGATAAAACCGGAAAAGGACATCTTAGTGTTGCTTCAATCTGTCTTCAACCTATGGGTTTCGGATCTGTCCTCGGATCTGACTCGGCCGTATACTCCAGCCTTGGAGCCGAAAACTGAGCTCCTCCTCTCCTACCCATAACTCTCCCTCCACCCTTCAGATAGAGTTTGCTGCTGATAATGAAAGAAAAAAACATTACCTAAAAATGCAAAAAAGCATTAGCCACACCCTAAAGCAGAATACATCAGGGGCTCAGATGACATAGCAGTGGGAGAGACCTGGATGAACGTTTGTCAAATCCTCCCAGGATGTGAGGAAGGGGGAAGGAGGGGGGAAAGGATGGAGACAAATGAAGGAACAACTCAGAGGAACGTTATGGTAAGAACATAACTTTTTTATCTGAAGTTGTTGTCCTCATTTGGTCTTCAACTTGTGGGACAGAGTCCCCAGCTAAATAAACCCTGGGTGGTCCTCATGGAAGGATATTCCAGAGCATGGCAGAGCCAAAGGAGGCCCTGCTCCTGGAACAGATACCCAATCTGTAATGGGATATGAAAGTGTGAGATGAAGACCAAGTAGCTGCTGAACAAATGTCATCGCTTGACACTCTGGACCAAAAGGCCATGGAAGTGGATACAGGCCTAGTGGAATGGGTCCTGATCTGATTTGGTAGAGGAATTCCTTTAGTGGAATAAGCCAATACAATGCACTTTGAGATCCAAGCAGCTAAAGATCACTTTAGTGACTGGTCTTCCTAATCTGGAGCTAGCAAGAGAGACAAAAAGTTGGTCCGATTTTCTGAAGTTTTTTGTCCTGTCCAAGTAAAACCGCAGCTGTCTGTGAACATCAAGCAGACAAAGTTTGTATTCTCCCTTGTTTTGGAAATTAGGAAAGAAGACTGGGAAGATTATTCACTTGGTTGATGTTGGCCGTCTGATGCAACCTTGGGTATAAAGGAAGGATCGTGTGAAGAGTTACCCTGTCCTTGTGAATAATAAGATAGGAGGGTTAATGGATAAGGCGTGAAGTTCTGAAACCCTCTTAGCAGAGGTGATAGCCACTAAGAAGGCAGTCTTCCAAGACAAAAATTGCAAAGCAAATCAACTGTGGCAGCTGATTCAAAGGGAGCAGAAACTAGAGCTTGTAACACCAAAGTGAGGTCCCCAAAGAGGCGTAGGATCCTTGACCAGAAACAGAAGTAGGAAAGTGCCCGCAAAAAAGCCTTATATATTTTTGTGGATGCCAAAGATGTAGAGTCTTCACCAACATAGACATTCAAGATGTCTGCCAACTGCACCCTGACTGTGGAAAAGCTAGCTCCACTGTTAAAAATGTGAGTCAAGAAATCTAGAACAGCTGGGACAGGAGCATTGAAAGGGTCTAACTGATGCTGTCTCACCCAAATAGAGAACCTCTTCCATTTGCTAGAATAAATCTTTCTGGTAGAGGCATTATGAGTGGCAATCAATATATTTTGAAGAGGAGAGGATAGCCCGGGAGTTCTAGCCATCAATGGAGGTGGAGTAGCCAAGCGGTTAGCTTCAGGCTGAGAATATGTGGATGTTGATTGCCTGAAGAGTGGGAGAGAAGATCTGGAATAGGATCATGAGTCCAAGGAGGACACACCAGGCGAGACCACAGAAAGGGGAACCAAACTTGAAGACAGAATGGGGTAATGAGGATGACTTTTCACTTCAACCTCTGAGCTTTCTGGAGGAATTTGGGTATCAGGGGAAGAAGAGGGTAAGCATAATGAAGACCGGGGTGCCAAGTATGGATCAGAGCATCTTCTGAGTGGCTCTCTTGGTGGGGGATCATAACAAAATACTCGCTGCACTTAGTACTGGAAGGAGGGAAAAGATCGCAGCAAGTTTGAGTCCATTTCTGGAAAATCATGTCTGCCACTGATGAGTTGAGAGATCACTCGTGAGGCATCGCAATGGTTCTGCTGAGCTTGTCTGCCAGAATGCTTGACTTCCCTGGAATGTGCGTTGCCACTAGAAAGCGTCCCACAGTCTCATGGCTTCTCGACATAGGGGGTAAGACTTGGTTCCCTCTGGTTTGATGATGTACCAGACAATAGACATGCTGTCTGTCTGGATGGCAACTGTCCCCATGAGAAGAGAGGCATGAAGAGCTTGCTATGCTAAAAGGACTGCCCTTGTCTCCAGGACACTGATATGCAAAATGGTCTCTAGAGGGGACCAGATGCCATAGACCATCCAGCCCAACCAATGCCCCGCTCAAGCTGGGAGGTGTCCGTGGTCACAGTGGCCTTGGTAGGAGATGGAAGGAACCTTCATCTTAAGTACAGATCCTGAGATCAAAGCCACCAGAGAAGAGACTCCTGCAGACATGAGATAGTTTTATGGGATAGTCCTTGGGTAGCTCAAGAAACACCACTGGATCGCTACAGTCTACTGAAGAACTCTCATATGAAGATGAGCCATTGTTAGAAGAGTAATTGTCACCACCATCGACCCCAATGCTCTGAGAATGAGAAAGGCAGGGGTAGGATAATATGAAAGAATAAGAGTTATGTGCAGCTGAAGAGACTCAATTCTGTCCTGGGGAAGGAAGGCCATGCACTGAGTTGTGTTCAATTGAGCCCCTATAACGTTGATGATCTGGACCGGATCCAGTTTGGAATTCGAAAGATTAATGGTTATGCCCAAGATCGAGGCTAGGTGGGAGAAACAATCCCTGGCTTGCAGAAGTCGATGCTTGGTGGGCACAGTGAGGAGCCAATCGTCCAAACAAGGAAACACATGGATCCCGAGCAGTCTCAGGTGAGCTGCAGCTACTATCATCACTTTGGTTAACACCCTGGGGGCTGTGGTGAGCCCAAAGGGGAATACCCTGAACTAAAAGTGATTGGGCTCCCAGCCGGAAGTGGAGGAACCTTCTGGAGAGTCTGTCCATTTTGATGTGGCAGTATGCATACTGAAGGTCTACTGAGCACATCCAATTGTCCTTCAGCAGGAAAGGCAGAATGGACTGTATAGTGACCATTCAGAATTTCATTTTGGCAACCAACTTGTTTAGGGAAGCGAGATCCAGAATTGGTCTGAAGTACCCAGTCTTCTTTGGCACCAAAAAGAATCTTGAATAGATGCCTCATCCAACTGGTCTTTGGAGACAGGTTGGATGTCTCTTTCCCAGCAGCTTTGCAATTTCAAGGGCTGCCACCTCCCTCTGATTATGTAGCACATCTGGGAGGTTTTGAGTCGGCTTTGAGGACTTGAAAAATGGGATGCCGTAACATCTGGATATAATTTTTAACATCCAATGATCAGCAGTGATGGATTCCCAGGTTGTTGGGTGTAGGGAAAAATGTCCCCCGACTGCCTCCAGAGTAGAGCAGTCGAACAATTCCTCAGGATTGCTGAAAGGGCCTGCCCAAGAACATATTTCGAGACCCCTGATTTCTCGGACCCTCCTTGCCTTGGGGGCGGTGTCTGCCATTGGAGCAGTAAAAAAGTCTTCCTGCGAGTCCTTGAAAGGACCCAGAGATTTCGAAACCACAGCTTCTTACCACCACACTAATTCTTGGAATAGGACCTTTGTGGGGTAGAAAGCGTATTCCGAGAGCAGTTAGGGTCTTTCCGCCTTTCTCACACTAGGAGAGAGTGTCTTTGACCATGGGACCAAAAGGAAAGGACCTGTAGAAGGGTGGGTTGATTAAAGGATGACTTCCTTGAAGGGTTCTGAGAATTCACATAGCTGGATCCAGGCGTGACACCTAATAGCAATGCCCAACCTGGCTGCCCTAGAGGTACCATTCGTCTCAAATGAAAGTAGCCTCATGAACGTGCTGGAGATGGAGTGGAGGGTGGCCATTCTGGAGAAGATCTTGTCCTCTTCAGACATGGAACCTGGAACAGATTTAGAGATTTCCTTAACAAGATCTCTCTCAAGTCTGATTTCATGTGCCAGATAATTCAGCATATGCAGAGAAAAGGTCGCTGGAGAGTACACTCACCCACCAAATCTGTCCAACGCCCTAGACTTCCTGTCCAGGGGGTGAACCAAAGAGCTGTCCTGGGCCAGCTCTTACATAGTGGCTGCTGCCACCACCATTGCATCGACCGGTACGTCCTTTGTCCAGTGCAGCCTACCTGACGGGGAGCTAAGAATCTTATCTGGCATTTTTGGTATGAGCTCTACAATGTCCAGTTCCTTCCAAGACCGGTGAGATATCAAGTTTATCAAGGGATCCACAGGGAGGGGAAACCCAGGATGTAGATGTATCTGTTCCAAAGGCTTCCAGGAACACAGACCCATCAAAGTCAGGTTTGTGGATGAACCATCCACCTTTATATCAAAGGATCTCCATGATATCCCCAAAGGAGATATCCTCAGGTTGGGATATGGGGGAACCTTCCCCTTTATCCAAGTCCGTGTCTTGGGTCATGGATTCCAGTGGGGAATCCAAGTGCCTCTTTTTACATGTGTGCTTCCAGTGCATCTCCTCAGGGGGATGCACCGGGGAGGTGTTGGAAGACTCAGGGTGCTCCTGAAGAGAAGACACCTGCAAGCTTGGAGCAGGCTGTCCAAAAGAAGACAGGAGGAAGGGATCCTGCGTGACCAATTCAAAAGGAAGGGGCGTCAGGTCCAAAGGAGGAAGAGTCGATACTCGTGGGGGGCCGAGAGAACCCTCTCAACTACTTCAAAAGCCGAGGGCGAATGAGACGGGCAACTCCGTAGGGCTGAAGCCCAACAAATCCCCACCACTCCCAGCACTAAAGCTGGAGTTGGAATTGAACTGTCAAACGCAGAGGTGCTGAGGGGAAGGGGCAGCTCAGAAAATCTAGTAGCTGACGTAAACCCCTCGGACTCTATGCTGAAGCTACAGCTTCGAGTGTCTGTCGGTCCTGAAGACACTAGGGCTGAACCATTCAAGGTGATGGTTAGCAACAAAGAACAGGTACCTATTGGTGCCGAATCTCAAAACTCGGGATCCTCGAACATGAGGGCTCCGAAATTGAAGGACAGATCAGAGAAGGAGAAACATGGCATAAATACAGGCTGAGCACCCATGGCTTCAGCGGGAGCTGGGGCTGGCAAAACTCCCAATTGAATCTGTTCCTTCAAAAACGTACTCATCAACCTGTCCACCTCGAACTCTGAAAGGCTCTGGGAGGAGCTGGCAAAAGAGGCTGATGACTCCGGCTTGAATTGATGCCTGGGCAAAGCCAAAATGGGAGACTTAGGCATCGGACCCATCGGCTCCAGTGAAAAACGAGGAGATTGGAGCCAAGGGGAAGAAATAGAAGGGTGGCTTTTAGCTGGCAGTTCAGCTGCAGGAAAGTACAGTTGTGTACACTTACCATAAATATAGATGTTCGAGTGTATTTACTGTTGCAGTCATTACATTTGGGTAATCTGCTGGAAGGTTGCCCTCAGTCGGCCTGAATAACAAAGTAGTTGGTCCTGCACTGGTTGCCGTCTCCTCTTCCATGACGTCAGGGGTATAAAAACATGCAGCCGACGCCATTTTATTTAGTTTTTCTTGAACCAGATGTCAGGTGCCCCCCAAATGGGGAGCAAAAAAAAAAAAAAAAAAAAATGTGTATATGTGTATATATATATATATATATATATATATATATATATATATATATATATAAAAACAGAATACATAAATGCACTTTTAGCAACATAAACTTTACCTTCATCTAAAAACAAATACACCACAAGGGCTTTAGTATATAGAGAAGGAAAGAAAAGTTATAGAAAAGGGGGATGGCGGGTGGGTAACCCGGACTGCAACAGTGAATACACTCGGACATCTACATTTATGGTAAGTGTGCACAACTGTACTATGTTCTTCGTGTTTCACTGTTGCAGTCATTACATTTGGGTAGAATCCCAAAGCTAAGGATGGAACTAAATAGCATTAGGAGTGGCTATAAGGCCCTGCAGAACTGCAGTGGCAAAGCCTGCTCTGGATTTGGAGATGAGAGGCAAATGATAATGCTTTGTGAAGGTATGAACAGAGCTCCAAGTAGCAGCCTCTAGAATGTCTTTATTTGGAACCCCTCTGAGAAATGCTGCTGAGGTAGAGGCAGCCCTGGTGGAATGTGATCTGATCCCCTTGGGCACAGGTTTACCATGGTGCAAGTAGCAGAAACTAATGCAGTGGCTTATCCACTTACAAATAGTCTGCTTTGAAATAGCCTTCCCCTCTGACCCTGCAGAAAATGCTACCAGTAGTTGCTCAGACTTTCTTAGAGATATGGTCCTGTTTAAGTAAGATCTTAGTGGTCTGTGTACGTCCAATGAATGCAGAATCCGTTCCCCCTTGTTCTGCAGATTTGGGTAAAATGTTGGCAGGTGAATTGTCTGGTTAAGAGCCACACTGGATACCACCTTAGGCATAAAAGAAGGATTGGTCCTGAGGGACACCCTGTCCGTGTAAAATGTAATAAAAGGCTCCACAGCCATGAGAGCCTGTAGTTCTGAAACCCTTCTTGCTGAAGTGACTGCCAAGAGAAAAGCTGTTTTCCAAGATGGAAATTTTATATCCGCAGTAGCTGCTGGTTCAAAAGTAGGCAGGGTGAGTTTTTCCAGCACAAAATTGAGGTCCAGTGCAGGTGTTGGTGATCTTCTGGGAGGCCTTAAATTTTTAGCCCACCTAAGATACTGTTTAAGCAGCGGATGAGAAAAGAGGGGAGGGCTCCGTGTTGTAATGAGCCGAGAAGGCAGAGGCATGGATTTTTATTGAAAAAAAGGATAGGCCCTTGTCAAGCATCTCAGTCAAATATTGTAAAATCTGAAGAACACTGGGCTTTGCTGCGTCTGTTCCTTGTGCTTGGTTCCAAGCACAGAATCTCTTCCATTTATTAGCATAAGATTTTCTAGTACTAGGCCTTCTGGCTTCCAAAATGACATCCATCACAAATTTACTGAGAGGTGTTATTTGAATAATTAAATGATCAGCCATGCTGCAAGATTCAGAGTTTGGAGCTGAGTGTGCAGAATTTGATTGTTCTGCTGAGACAGTAGATGAGGTATGTGAGGCAAGTACCAGGGAGGAAGTGGAGACATATTCATTAGAATTGGGTACCAGTGCTGGTGAGGCCAGTCCGGAGCAACTAGAATCATTTTTGTTTTTTCCTGTCTGACTTTTAGTAAGACTTTGGAGAGAAGAGGCAGAGGGGGAAAAGCATAGACTGATAGGTTTTTCCAAATGAAGGATAGGGCATCCACTTTCCATGCTTTTCTGTGATAAGTTCTTGGCAGAATTTGTCCAGCTGATAATTTTGGGGAGAGGCAAATAGATCTATGTCTAGGCTCCCCCATTCCCGTGTTAACATGTTGAAGATTTGTGGATCCAGTTTCCATTCATGCGGGTCCATAAGATTTCTGCTTAGGTCGTTTGCTAGAGTATTTTGCTTTCCTGGCAGGAATTGAGCTTGAAAATGTATTTGGTAAGTCAAAGCTATGTTCCACAATGCCATGACTAGTCTGCAAAGGGGGTAGGAATGTGTACCCCCCTGCTTGTTTATGTACCACATAACCGTGGTGTTGTCCGTCTTTCAGTAGTTGCCCTGGATGAGTAAGTCCTTGAAAGCTGTCAGAGCATTCTGAACAGCTAGCATCTCTTTCTGGTTGATATGCAGATGTATTTGTTTTGGGCTCCATTTGTCCTGAATGCATCTCCCTGCCAGGTGGGCCCCCAAGCATAATCTGATGCGTCTGTAGTTAGGGTTTGGGTGGCAAGGGGTAGAGTGAATGACAGTCCCTTGTTTTGGTGACATGTCTCTTCCCACCAAAGAAACTCCTGTTGTAGGCAGGGAATGAGAGGAATCATTGTTTCCAGACTGTGACAATGTTGACTCCATAAACTTTTTAGGTACCATTGAAGTTTCCCTCATATGCAGTCTTGCATATGGAATTAGTAGAATGCAGGATGCCATGAACGACAAAGCCTGCAGAATTTGTCTTGCAGATAACTGGGTTTTGGTTGCCTTTTGTTTGAAGTAGTTGTCAGTTGCCTTTGTTTGTCTGGAGTAAGGTAAGCCATCTGGGCAGTTGTATTCAAGCTTGCACCCAGGAATATAATTATTTGAGAGGGTACCAGTTGGGATTTCTTTTTGTTTATTGTGAACCCTAGGCATGTTAGAAGACTTTTTACAAATGCCAGATGTTGAAGAAGAGTGTCCTTGTCCTCTGTTTGAATGAGACAGTCGTCCAGATAAGGATTAATTTGTCTGCTTCTTTGTCTGCAAAATGCAAATACTGGTGCCAGGCACTTTGTAAAGACCCTAGGCGCAGTAGATAAGCCAAACGGCAGTGCAAAGAATTGGTAATACAAAAAACCTGCCTTGAAGCGGAGGTATCTTCTGCATGATTCCCTTAGTGGGATATGCAGGTATGCCTCTTTTAAGTCTAGAGTCACTAAAGTACAGTTGTGTACACTTACCATAAATGTAGATGTTCGAGTGTATTCACTGTTGCAGTCATTACATTTGGGTAATCCTGCTGGTAGGCTGCCCTCAGCCGGCCTGAATTCCCAAGTCTTGGGTCCTGCGTAGGCCGCCGTCACCCCTTCCCTGACGTCAGGTCATCAGGGGTATAAAAGAAGCAGCTGACGCCATTTTCTTTAGTTCCCCAGATGTCAGGTGCCCCCAAAAAGGGTAGGCAAACTTTATATATATATATATATATATATATATATATATATATATATATATATATATATATATATATATATATATATATATATATGTATATTCAGAAATACACCAATATAAATTTTACCTTCATCTATAAGCAAACACACCACATAGGTAGTATAAATCAGAGAAGGAAAGATAAGATCCAAAAAGAAAAAAGGGGGAAGGCGGGTGGGTAACCTGGACTGCAACAGTGAATACACTCGAACATCTACATTTATGGTAAGTGTACACTACTGTACTATGTTCTTCGTGTTTCACTGTTGCAGTCATTACATTTGAGTAGAGTCCCAAAGCTATGGTTGGGAGGCTGGAACTAGACAGCAGTAGGAGCGGCTATGAGGCCCTGCAGAACTGCAGTGGCAAAGCCTGCCCTGGATTTAGAGTAGAGTGGCAGATGATAATGCTTTGTAAAGGTGTGCACTGAACTCCAAGTAGCCGCCTCTAAAATGTCTCTGGCTGGTACTCCCCAGAGAAAGGCTGCTGAGGTGGCTGCAGCTCTAGTGGTATGAGGCCTAATGCCCTTAGGCACTGGCTTGCCATGGTGTAAGTTGCAGAAATGAATGCAGTGGCCTAACCACTTAGAAATAGCCTGCTTTCAGATAGGCTTTCCCTTGTGATCCTGCAGCATATGCCACTAGTAATTGCTCTGTCTTCCTGAAAGCTTTGATTCTGTCCAAGTAGAAACTAAAGCTGTCTGTGTATGTCCAAAGAATGCAGAATTCTCTCCCCCTTGTTCTGTGGATTTGGGTAAAAGGTTGGCAGATGGATGGCTTGGTTAAGAGCCACACTGGATGCTACTTTAGGCATAAATGTTGGGTTTGTCCTCAGGGAGACCCTGTCTGGATTAAAAATAATGAAAGGTTCCACAGCCATGAGCGCCTGTAGCTCTGAAACTCGTCTTGCAGAAGTAATTGCTAAGAGCAGAGCTGTTTTTCCAAGATAAAAACTTCAAATCAGCAGTAGCAGCTGGCTCAAAAGGAGGAAGGGTGAGCTTTTCCAAGACATAGTTGAGGTCCCATGCAGGTATTGGTAGTCTCCTTGGGGGCATTAAATTTTTGGCTCCTCTGAGGTACTGCCTTAATAAAGGGTGAGAATAAAGTGGTGGCTCTGTATTGTAATGAGCTGAAATGGCAGAGGCATGAATTTTAATTGATGAAAAAGATAGGCATTTGTCCAGCATCTCAGTTAAGTATTGCAAAATCTGAGGAATATTTGGTACCGCTGTATCAGTTCCTTGTGCCTGGTTCCAGGCACAGAATCTTTTCCATTTTCCAGCATAAGACTTTCTAGTACTAGGCCTTCTGGCTTCCAGAATGACATCCATCACAGCTTTGCTGAGAGGTGTTTTTTGTATGACTACATTATCCGCCATAGGCTATCAGCCCTAGGGCCTATACAAGCCTAGCCATAACAATTCCCTGATTTTTTTTCCCACACTATTTACTTCTCTGGACCCCTGTCTAGCAGGGCGACTGACGGGATCCCGGGGATGAATTTCATTCCTCCCATCCAATTGTCAAGGTTCCTTTTGAAGAGGACCAAAGAGGCACTCTGCTTGACAGTCTGGGGCAATCAGTATCATGTTTGACTTCTCCTGTCTGACCTTTACGAGCACCTTGGGGAGGAGGGGCAGTGGAGGAAAGGCAAATAGATCTATGTCCGGGCATCCCCATTTCCTTGTTATCATGCTGAAGACTTGTGGATCCAGCTTCCACTTGTGGGGATCCATGAGGTTTCTGCTTAGTTCGTCTGCCAGAGTATTTTCCTTTCCTGGCAGGAATTGTGGCTGCAGATGTGCTTGGTAAGTCAAAGCTGTGTCCCACAAAGTCATGGCTAGTCTGCAAAGGGGGTAAGAATGTGTGCCCACTGCTTGTTTATATACCACATGACAGTGGTGTTGTCTGTCTTTATCAGTAGTTGTCCCGGATGAAGTAGGTCGTTGAAGGTTGTCAGGGCATTTTTAACAGCTAACATCTCTTTTTGATTGATATATAGATGAATTTGGTTTGAAGACCATGTGCCCTGAATGCATCTTCCTGCCATGTGGGTTCCCCAGGCATAGTCTGATGCGTCTGTTGTTAGTGTCTGCCTGGCTGGAGGTAATGTGAATGGCTGTCCCTTGTTCTGGTGACAAGCCTTTGCCCACCATCGAAACTCCTGCTGCAGGCAGGGAATGAGAGTAATGACTGTTTCCAGGCTGTGGCAATGCTGAGTCGAAACACTTTTTAGGTACCATTGAAGTTTCCTGATATGCAGTCTTGCATATGGAATTAGTAGGATGCAGGACGCCAGGAAGCCCAAAGCCTGCAGAATTTTTCTTGCAGATAACTGGGCCTTTGTTACCAACTTTTTGAAATAGGTAGTCAGTTGCCTTTGTTTGTCTGGCGTGAGATAAGCCATCTGGGCAGTTATCATCAAGCTTGCACCCGGGAATGTTATCTCTTGTGAGGGTACTAGTTTTGATTTCTTTTTGTTGACTGTGTACCCTAGGCATGTTAGAAGTCTTTTCACAAACGCCAGATGTTGAAGAAGAATGTCCTTGTTCTCTGCTTGAATGAGACAGTCATCCTAGTAAGGATATATTTGTATTCCTCTGTCTGCAGAATGCAATTACTGGTGCCAGGCACTTTGTAAAGACCCTGGGCGCAGTAGATAAGCCAAAGGGCAGTGCAGAGAATTGGTAATGCATTGAACAAGCCTTGAATCTTAGGTATCTTCTGCATGATTGTCTGATAGGAACATGCAGGTATGCCTCTTTAAGGTCTAAAGTCACAAGCCAAGCTTTCTTGCCCAGCATGGGCAGAAGCTGCTGCAAAGTCAACATTTTGAATTTTGGAATATCCAGGAAAGTGTTCAGAATAGATAGGTCCAGTATCGGCCTCTAGGCCTTGTCCTTTCTTGGTACCAAGCACAGTCTTGAGTAAAATCCTTGTCCCTGCTCTTGCTCTGGTACTTGTTGAATGGCCCCCATGTCCATGAGGGATGAGACTTGTTTTTGTGCCTCTGCCCATTGATTTTTTGGCAGATCTGGCCAGCCGTTTGCCTTTGGCAGAGTATGGAAATGGAACTTGTAGCCTTGTGACACTATGTTTAGAACCCACTTGTCCTGGGTTATGATGTGCCAATTTTGAGCAAAAAGTGCAAATTTTCCCCCTAAGGGTGTTGCCAGAAGATAAGTGCTTGGTGCCGGCAGGGGGAAGTCATTGGGACTGTTTTCTGTATGTTTGGGAATCTATCTTCTCTAGCTTTGGAGGTAGAAGCACCCCATTACTTGGACCTATAAGAACCTTGCGCCTAGGATCTGCCCCTAGGGCGTCTAGGTCTGCCCCTTTGAGGTCTGTCTGACACAGGAAAGGACCAATTTTTTGTAGGCCAGTGTCTACTAAACCTAGGTGGCTGTACTTGTAAAAAAATCTTTGACAGTTTGCATAGATTTAGCTTTGTCCTCCATTTTCTTTAACACCTCTTCTGCCTTAACACCAAACAAAGTATCATGCTGTAAAGGTGCATTTAGTAATTTAACTTTAACATGATCAGGCAGATTTTGTTCCTTTAACCAAGCATGCCTCCTAATTACAGGACCCGTAACTGCGGCCCTGCAAGAGGCCTCCAAAGAATCAAAACAACATTGCAAAGTATGTTTTCCAACTTATTCTACTGCATACAATAAATCCTGCATTTCCTCGTTTTCTGCACATTCAGAATTTAACATTTTCTGTTTAAGCAATCCCATGACATGATGCTGATACTTAAGTATATAAAATTGACAGTTTAAGGCCCTTATAGCCAAAGTTGCAGATGTGTAAACCTTTTTTCCCCATCTATCCAGTGCCCTTGAATCTCTGTCAGAGGGGATTGGGTTTTTTGCAGTGGAAGCCTTAACTCCCTTTGGATCCTGCGAAATAGTTTCTGGGTCAGCAGCAGGGT